>NC_035438.2:141176716-141422556 GCF_002127325.2 Helianthus annuus | reverse complement strand
ATAAAAAGGACATTAGTGATCCTCATCATAAGAGACAAGTCTGATAGTGATCCTTCGAGGATCCTCTATCCTACCATGAGTGGCCCACTCCTTGGGCAGATCCTTCCCATAAGGGATGGTATCCCTTCTGACAAAGAAGAAGCGTCGCTTCCAATTTGTATCATTTTTTGTAACCTTAAAAACAGGGTGATCCTCCCCAGCTTTCCGTTTCAACAAATATCGATAAGAGCCAAATGAGGTAAGATCATAAAGCTCGGCCAACTCCGCCATCCCTAGGTCAATCCCTTTCTGCTCGATGATCCTCTCGAAGGTATACAGAACCCTCCAGATCATCGGCATAGCTTGGATATAAGAGATGCCGGTTAAGGAAAAGAAAGATTGGGTGAAGGCTGGAAAAGGATACGAATATCCTATGGAGAACAGAGTTGCAGGAAAAGCCACCCAGGTGTCGGAGATAAAATCACTTAGGGCGATAGGAGAAAAAGATATAAAGACGGTATCCGCCGGAAAACAGTGACGGATCCTATCAATGAGAGCATCGGTGTAACAGCATCTCTCAGTAGGAGAGTCCTTGATGATCCCTTGGCTTTTTAGGGAACTACTCTTCTTGTGATCCTTATGAGGAGAATTTCGGAGCAACATCCTTGCGGGAGAATAGAAACAGGGGAGTAGAAAACAGAGTAATAGAAGAAAGAAAGAGAAGATAAGGGAAGGGAATACCTGATCAACCTTCGGTGGAGATTATAAAGGGAAGATATCTTGAATTTAAATGAGGATCGATCCCAACCCTATCTCCTATTTATAATCATGATTTGCAGGGATGTCACTTCAGTGACGTAATGATCGCAACGGCTAGTCCGGTTGTAACGGCTAGTTATTCGGAGTTGCCCGTTGGAGATAAGATCAAAACAAAATATAACTCGTTAATTTACAATAAACTCCTTATATTTTGGGGGCAATTGTTAGGGCTGGATTTTTACAATACATGATCCTCACATGTGATCCTAACCAGTGATCCTTGTTTCTTTGGCAGATAGTGATCCTCAGCAGACTCCCAGGATCAGGATCACAGACCATCATAGGATCCTCATGCTAACAGTTGCTTTCGTTGAATTTAATGTTGTTTTGCAGGAATGACTAGCAGGATCCGCTCTTAGCATCACAATTAAAGGACACGTCTTCACAACTATGGCATGTGCTTAATCGGAGATGGACGTTGTGAAGGATATGGAAACTTGGCATGATTTAAGGGCGATAATTTAGGCTAGATTTACTTTTATTTCTAAAGGGGTAATGAGCTGATTATTAGTCTTTTTACCTAAAATAGGTCACCTACACTTGTATATATAACACTCTTCCTCATTCGGAAGAACACACAACACAACACAACTCTCACACGCTTAGACACTCGAAACTATAGTGATCCTTGTACTCAGCTCATTATCATCCAAAGTTGTAACTATTTTTCTTATATTGAAGTTTGGTGATCGGTAGTTGCCATCACCCGAGGTTTTTTATGCCGGAGATCATACATTGATCAAGGGCTTTTTCCTCGTATAAATCATTGTGTCTTTGCATATTTCACATTGAAGTGATCCTTTACTTTTTCTACAAACCAAGCATCATACCCCATTTACATAAAGTTTGGTTGCATTATCCTTGTGTGATTTTTGACCAAAACACAGCTGGTGGTGGAGGCAAAGGTGGAATGCCATTAGATGAATTGACTGCAGACATCGCTGTGGAGGCATTCTTCAACGATGAAGCCATGCAATACTCCGGAATGATCACCAACAGAAAAACTTTCTTATGAATGAAGCACCAATTGCCCCACGGTGGGTGCCAAACTGTTTTGGTCAAAAATCACACAAGGATAATGCAACCAAACTCTTTGTAAACGGGGAATGATGCTTGGTATGATGAACAAAGATAAGGATCACTTAAATGAAAATTGCACAAGTGACACAAGGATTTATACGAGGAAAAAGCCCTTGATCAATGAATGATCTCCGGTATAAAAAACCTCGGGTGATGGAAACTGCCGATCACCAAACTTCAGTATAACAAACAATGTTTACAACTTCGGATGGTAACGAGCTAGGTACAAGGATCACTATAGTATCGTATGCTAGAGCGTGTGAGAAATGTGTTGTGTTTTCCAAATGCTGAAGAATGCCCTTTATATAAGTGTGTGTGGTCGTATTTTAGGCAAATCACCTAACTACTAGCTCGTTACCCCTTTAGGAATAGAAGTAAATTTAGCCTAACTAATTGCCCGTAAATTGTGCTAAGTTTCCATATTCTTCATAACGTCTATTCTTGGTTATGCATGTGCGAAATCAGCGTGACAGATTCCTTGATAACGTTGCTAAGACCAGATCCAACTCGTAATTCCTGCAAAACAATATTAAATTCAAAGAGAGTAATCGTTAGTATGAGGATCCTTAGGATGATCCATGATCCTGATCCTGAAGCTCTTCTGAGGATCACTATCTGCCAAAGAAACAAGGATCACTTGTTAGGATATTATGTAAGGATCATAGGTCATTAAAATCCTGCCCTAACACCTGTCATCCTCCAGACGGATATATCTCAAAGCCCTGTTACGAGCTTCGTCGAGATTCCTACAGGGATTCATTACAAGATCCTAATAAAACTGAGAATCCTTTTGTAATCCCATCTTGAAAGCTTGCACAGCTGTTGCAACATCAAGATGTGGGATATCCAAGGATTCTCGACTGAATTTGTTCACATAATCCCTCAAGGATTCCTGAGGCCCTTGAGTTATCCAGTAAAGATCACTAGTTAGTTTCTCAAAACTCTGACTACAAGAAAATTGACTGTTAAATAAATTAACCAAATGAGCAAACGAAGTAATTGAGTGAGGAGGAACGTTTAACAGCCATTTTAAGGCTGATCCTGTTAGAGTAGAACCAAATCCCTTGCACAAGCACGCTTCCTTGAGCTCCGGAGGGATAGGGTTAATCTCCATTCTTTCCCTATACTGAGCAATATGCTCCTCAGGATCCGTAGTTCCGTCGTAAAGCTTCATGTTGGGGGTTTGAAATCTCTTTGGGATCTCAGCATCACAGATAGGATGTGCAAAACGAGATATCTTATGGCTGTCTTGGGACACTTCCGGGATCGGCTGGACCACCCCAGGTACACTGGATATCATATCCTTCAACTTTTGAAGTTCCCTAGTAAGTGCTGATGTCACACCTGTATCCTGCAAAGATCCACTATTGTTAGTAGCATGAGTATTATTATTATTTGACACGTTACCCGTTGGAGGATTTTGCCCATATCCTGAAGCATATCCTGAGCTCCTCATGGTTGACATCCTGACCGAGGAGGGTATTTCAGGAGTATGATTCTGAGGAAGACTGGGCACAATATTCCCCCTGTTATCCTCAGTATACACAGCTGAACTAAAGTTCAACGCTCTGGGGTGTAATGGAGTGACATTATCCTCAGCAGATCTGCTCGAGCCAGACTTCAGGAGTTGTATTTCCCTTAAAATCATTTGGTTTGTTTCCTGTTGCTGCCTCATTTGTTCCTGCACACTTCCAAATAAAGTAAGAATTTCATCATTAGAAGCTAGAACGGAAGCAGATTCCTGAACACTGCGGGTAGGGATAATATCCTGAGGTCGTGAAGAGGCTGGCGTCCTTGGAGGAGGTGGTGGAAGCACCGAACCAGTAGTAGCAGAAGTCATAGCAGACACAGTAGAGGAACTCATGTTTGATCTTGAGGCCATTATGGACAATGTGGCAAAAAGTTTTGAAAATAGAAAACTGATTAGCGATTTGACAAAAATTTTTAGTAAAGAGAGCACCACTTGCCCCACGGTGGGCGCCAAATTGTTTTGGTCAAAAATTACCGAAGCAATTAAGTGATCAAATTAGTTAAGTGAGGTAGTGTGCTAAGAGAATGTGTTCAAAAATATGTCAATTGAGTTATTTGCAAAAACAGTTTCAGGATACGGCTCAGGATATAGAGTCGTATCTGTGATCAAACAATGAGCAAAAAAGTAAAGTAAATGACACGAGATGTACGAGGAAAGCCCTTGATCAATCTAGATCGCCGGCATAAAACCTCGGGAGCTGACAATCGCAGCTGCCTTGTTCTTCTATTACTTCCAATATCAGGATACAGTGCAGGATGTGGTGCGGATCGACTAAGTGTTACAACGAAATTTGAATACAAGTGGGTTGTTTGCAATGAGCTAGAAAGTGAAAGTATGTGAGAGTGTT
This sequence comes from Helianthus annuus, assembly GCF_002127325.2. Classification (NCBI taxonomy): domain Eukaryota; kingdom Viridiplantae; phylum Streptophyta; class Magnoliopsida; order Asterales; family Asteraceae; genus Helianthus; species Helianthus annuus. The sequence continues at coordinate 141,418,300 of NC_035438.2, read as the reverse complement.
AGTGGAGATCGTTTGCCTTAAACTGATCCGCCCCCATCTATTTATAGTAAAGATAAAATAACAAACTATCCTAAACTTCCGGGATCCACCGAATATTCCTTCATCGAACGTTGTAGACCTGGTCTTTCGGGCTCAACGTCTCTCCTTCAACAAACTCGTCCGAGTCCTGAGGAGAAGAAGTCCTCTTGACCGTTAGCAAGTCTCAGCCTTTAACCTGCACGTGGTTAATTAATAAACCTTAGGATATCGCCCAAGATGTTAGCAATATCCTCTTCCAGCATCCTGGTCACAAATAAACAAACAAAGGCAGGATATTGGTCAGGATATGTATGCTTAGAAAATGAGCCATAACAATTCCCATAATTGGAAACACATCTTCACATGAGCATTGGGTTGTCATGAACAAAATTAAAAATTATAATTTATGATCTCATATGTAAAAATAAACGTGTTAATGTAATACTAAACATATAACTGCTTTTGTGATTTGACATTGCAATGCAACTGTTGTAGTCTTATTGAAGTAGAGAGGAAGTCATTTAATTATTCTTAATCGTGAATGCACAATCAAAACGAAACATATATCTGTCGAGATGTCGACAACGGTACAGAGCGTATGGTGCATCTTCAATTTTTAGAACGACTGAAAATCCATTTAGGTTAATAATCATAAACACAAAACCTAATTAAAGAAACATATGCATCCATTACAAAATCTGGTAATAAACATACCTAAACTTCACCAGCTTGATGGTAAACATCTGCACCTGATACATAAATAAATGAATCAGATTTAATCATCAACAATTTTCATCAGCAATTTTAAAACAAAGATCTTGTACCCGATGACAAAAACTGAACAAACTCGAAAAAAATGAACAAAATTGCACCTGATTCCTTACAAACTTCAACAGCTTCTTATTTCACCACCAACACCGAATGTTTCAAATTCAAACCCATGAAATCTCGTTCCATAGTTCCACTACAAGATTCCAATCCCGTTTTCATCAAACTTTCACCCGATCAAAAACGCTCAAAATTTCAAAAAACCCAAAACCCTAAAAATAAAGAACAATGTACCATCATACTGAAACTCAAAAGGGGATAATGTAAATCAATCATCTGGATGGACGAATGTTGTTGTTCATGAGGTCTGTGCTTTCTATGGTTCAGAACTATCACAAACCATGGCTGCAAGAAGGGTTGCAGGTTTAAACTTGCCTTCCACTATTCTTGCCACGCCATGGTCATGAATTGTGTGTAAAAATGTTTAAGTCATCATAACCAAACCACAGACCACTACCAATTGAAACCAGAGCCACCATCGTCAACCACCGTCCAGAAACCCTAAAGGGTTCCAAGACGAACACGGAACAACACAAACGCGGCGTCGGAGAGTCTGTGCTCCCCATCATCAACAGAGATACTGAAACAAAAACCTTCCATCATGGCCACATCAAAATCAAAGAAGAAAAATTTTAGATATAAATCTACAAAAAAAAATCGATGTACCTTATCAGAAGTTTTAAATAACATGAGATCCAGAAAGAAAAGTTCGAGTTGCAGAAATCAACATTTATTCCCATAATTGGAAACACTTCTTCACATGAGCATCAGGTTGTCATGAACAAAATAAAAAAAATATATAATTTAAGATCTCATATGTCAAAATAAACGTGTTAATGTAATACCAAACATATAACTGCTTTTGTGATTTCACATTGCTATGCAACTGTTGTAGTCTTATTGAAGTAGACAGCAAGTCATCTAATTATTCTTAATCGTGAATGCACAATCAAAACGAAACATATATTTGTCGAGATGTCGACAACGGTACAGAGCGTATGGCGCATCTTCAATTTTTAGAACGGTTGAAAATCCATTTAGTTTAATGATCATAAACACAAAACCTAATGAAAGAAACCTATGCATCCATTACAAAATCTTGTAATAAACATACCTAAACTTCACCAGCTTGACGGTAAACATCTGCACCTGATACATAAATAAGTGAATCAAATTTAATCATCAACAATTTTCATCAGCAATTTTAAAACAAAGATCTTGTACCTGATGACAAAAACTGAACAAATTCGAAAAAAATGAACAAAATCGCACCTGATTCCTTACAAACTTCAACAACTTCTTCTTTCACCACCACCACCGAATGTTTCAAATTCAAACCTATGAAATCTCGTTCCATAGTTCCACTACAAGATTCCAATCCCAATTTCATCAAACTTTCACCCGATCAAAAACGCCCAAAATTTCAAAAAACCCAAAAACCTAAAAATAAAGAACAATGTACCATCATACTGAAACTCAAAAGGGGTTAATGTAAATCAATCACCTGAATGGACGAATGTTGTTGTTCATGAGGTTTGTGTTTTCTATGGTTCAGAACTTTCACAAACCATGGTTGCAAGAAGGGTTGCAGTTTCAACTTGCCTTCCACTATTCTTGCCACGCCATGGTCATGAATTGTGTGTAAAAATTTTTAAGTCATCATAACCAAACCACAGACCACTACCAATTGAAACCACAACCACCATCGTCAACCACCGTCCAAAAACCCTAAAGGGTTCCAAGACAAACACGGAACAACACAAACGCGGCATCGGCGAGTCTGTGCTCCCCATCATCAACAGAGACACTGAAACAAAAACCTTCCATCATGGCCACATCAAAATCAAAGAAGAAAAATTTAAGATATAAATCTAAAAAAAAATCGATGTACCTTATCAGAAGTTTTAGATCGAGAGATCACTGTCATAATCTAAAGTATAAATCGAGTGACCGTCATAATTCCAATCGGAACCGCCAGATCTCGCCATCGGAGCCTCAGATGACAAAATCATCTTCATCGATTAGAAAGACAAAGATGGTGATTCACGGACGGAATTCTTTGCGGATAACATGGTTCTTATAGAAGATGAAGAAAATAAACCATAGAATCGCCTGTAGGTTTGAAATGAGAAGAAAGAGTAAAGAAGAAAGAGAGACTTCCGATATGATTACTTCTTACTGGTGAATTAAATGCCCATTTCATATCCCAATGCATTTTTAAAATTCCCTCCTAACAATGGATTTATCATAATAATATTAATAATAAGAAATAATAATATAATAATTAAAAAATGGATTTATGACGTCAGCATGTACATGTGGCATAGCTTAGGAGTTGACACATAGGCAGATTTACATCAGCTTAAAACCTCTTATTATAGATAGTATAGATATATTCTTATTAGATTTTGATGTTGATTGTTCATTTTGACCCAACTTTCCACACCTATAGATTATAATCGGAGTATCACTATGCCCTATCCAACATGTTTTACAGTTATAAGATGTATCACACTTATAGATTATAATCGGAGTATCATCTATTTAGATTACCACTAGATGCCTCCACATTCCTCTTCTAGCCTCTAAAAACTTTTCCCTCTTAATCTCTCCACTCTCTTGTGCAAGTTGATTGATTTCTTCAATCATTTTCAATGTTCTTCCTTGAAAATAAGAGGGAGATTATTCGTCATCCTTCTTGTCGCAACAAAACATGGACAAAATAATTTCATCTCGAGGAATTGACATGTTATTCATAGAAAAAGTTAGTCATATCAATTCATGTCACAATACAAGAAGGTATAACAAATATCATAGTAATTATTCTAATGTCATGTCTTTCATAATTTATTGTTTGAAGTTGTCTTATAAGTATAACAAATCACCATAGTAACTTTGGTTTCTAGCTACTAGTAATTTGATTCCTCTTAGCACTTGAACAACTTGATTTTTGGTGTCCATGGTTCATGCACGTACCATGTTAATGACACTCAAACTCCCCTACTAATTCACAATCTTAATAGACGTATTTTGTTTGGAAGGGAGGATACACACATGCCTTCAAAGTTCAAACAGATCAACGTCACTTGTTACTCAATGTCAGAGAACACAACCCAAATAAAATTTCTTTCCTCTTAAAAATTAACAAGTAATAAGAGAGATTGTTAAAATAATATGTTAGATATATTTTAATTACTTACAGTTTAACATAAGTTTTAAACATGTTATAATATTTCTTATGTTTTTCGCTTATGAGGTCTGGACTGTGGGCTTAAAAGAATTGGGGATTGGGCTTACTTTGCTGCATAGATGGGCTGATGCTGTGGGCGGAAAGAGTTGTTGCTGGTTGAAGACTGTATAACAGAGTCTCTTGTTATAAAGTCCGGGTTACCCGGTTACCCAAAGTAGATAGTGGGTCTCTATAAAAAGGAAACCCTTAGCATTATTGGGATCATAACTCAGATATTTTTTTATCAGTCTCTGTCGTTTCCCTCTCTAGAAAGTGCTTAGGGTTTCCTGTTTATTATCACTAATTCATCTTGTTTTAGTGATTTGTGTGAGATCTAGTTAAGTGTCTGATAATCATCTGTAGCTGAGGGTTGAGAGTTGTTGATTCTTGTATCATCGACTCATTCTTTTGTCGTAATCTTTGGATCTTTTGGGTGAATAATATTTGGTTTGGGTCTTGTCGATTATCATCTTGATATCATTGTTTTGACATGGTATTAGAGCTCCTCTTGTGAGCTCTTGGGTTTGTTCCATTCCGCTGTGTTTTCTGAAGTTAGATCTGTATAGATCTGACTTGATCTGTTGGATGAGGTATAGATCTGAGTGAGCCTTGGTAGATCTTTGATTTGCCAACTTCAGATCTAGGGTTTCTTGGGTTATTCAAGAAGACTGTTGGAAGCTGAACCCCTAATCTAGGGTTTGGGAATATTTTCAAGAAGTCTCTCTAAGTGAAGGTCTGTGTTGGTCTTTGTAACCCTATAAGGTTACAAAGCAAACCAACCAGTCAGTGTAGCTGATTCTTCTTATTAGTGTGTAGCCCTAAGTGAAGGCTACAACCTGATTGCTTGGAGTTATACGCTCTTGGTTAGATTATTTCTTGACCTTTCTTTACAATTTTTTACATTTTTGTTGCATTTGTGAGTCTAGGCATTGTTGTTGCCGAGTTAGTCAGACCGCTTTGATGGAGTCTCTATGTTGCATTATTGTTGTGCATCTATCTGTGTTTTTTGGTTTACTTGTTCTTATTGTTTTTGGGCTGATTAGATTTAGTGGCTCCCTTGACAAGGTTTGCAGTGACACCTATGATTCAACACGGGGCGTGGTCAACTCTAAGATTCGCAGAATCTGAGATAGTACAGCAAGTACAATTGTCACGGGCCATGTCGTTGACACAAGGGGTCGTGTTAGTACAAGACCTGACACTACAATTAATGAAGAAGAGAGAGAAGGAAGGCCACGGGGCCGTGTGAATAGTCTGACTTCAGCTATAAATAAGGGTGCTTAGTTTCATTCTAACTCATCACTTGGCAAACCACTTCTCTCACACTCGTCACCACTCCACCACCACTACAACACCAACACCCACCACCATCATCCATCTTCCATCTTTTAGAGTGTGTAGTAGTCTCAGGATCCAAGATCAATCGTAAGAGTTCTTGTCAGAAAGGTCATGCTTGGCTAAATTCTTACATCACTTGGTGAAGACAAATCTTTTATGTATTACTTTTTGATTTCCAACCTTTGGCACCTTTTTATTTGGGTGTGTATTAATGACTTTAATAACTATTTTTCTATATTGAAGGTGAATTTAATTTAATCATTCTTCATGTTTTGTTGATTTACTCATTCGTGTCTTTACAGTCTATATAAAGCACGTTAACTGTCTGGAAGGGGGTTAGAAGGGTGGTTGGGTAAATTCTTGTCTCGTTTAGTGTATAGGTCCTGCGAGAACCTTGTTCATGCTTAGTAGGACTTCACGAGAGGTAGGTCTTAACCGCCTCGGGAGAAGTAAGAACCGCTTGAATCCCTTATCTATAAACTACTATTAAAACACTAAACCGACCATGCAGGACTGAATCCTTGCTGACTCAGACCAATAGGTTGAGGGTAACACTGCCTGGAAGGAGGCCTACCACTTTTCGCATTAATAACTTACTTAATTATCTTTCAATAATCCGACCTTGTAGGACTATAACCCTGCAGACTCAGATGAATAGGTTGAGGGTAACGCTACCTGGAAGGGGGCCTACTACTATAACTTAAAGATAATCTCTAAAAATGTCCAAACCGCGGAAATCATTAAAGGATACATAAAAGAGGAGTTGGAACGAAGTGATTCCTTTTTGTCTATTCCTTTTCCTTATATTTTTATTATTTTTATTTTCTAGTTTATCTTTTTATAACTCTCAAAACTTTTTATCAAAATTTGGTTAGATTGGACGTTAACGATAAGTCGGTACTAAAAGCTCTTGTTTCCTTGGACGACCTCGGTATCTTGCCATCACTATACTACGTCTGCAATGGGTGCATGACGTGTGCGCGTATACACATGTTTTTACACTGAATTTTACACACGGTTTGGTTTTAAATTTATAAAAACGATTTGTACTTCAACATTAAAACACACACGAAAGGGCAAGTGTACCCCGTCATACATGTAGTAAAGTATCGGTAAGAAACAAGTGTCGATCCAAGGATGTGGGCGGAGGAATAATACTAAACCGTTGTCATTAAATTACCGGTAAGAAAATAAGGGAGTGATTTGTTTAAACTTCTTACTAAAACATAAATTTTCATAAACATAATAGACTCCAAATAAGAAAATAAATATATAGCCTTGCTTCATGCACAACCAAAGTATGTGAACTAAGTCGGTTTTGTCACTTAAAACACTTGGTCAATTTTCCATTTATTCAAGACAATTAGTATCCCTTTCGGGAATCCTAACATGACAATTCTTTGGAAAGCTAAAACGATAAACACACTTTAACCACCTAAAATTGTTCTTTAACGCCCAATTGACAAATGTCTATGAAAATCCCCTAAAGAAAAGTTAGTCATCCGTTAAGAGTTTTCTAACTTTACTTAATCACGGAAAGTGACACCGATAAACACAATGTAACCACCGAGACAAGCATAAACTAGATTAAATCACAACCGAGTTCATTTTAGAAATCTTGAACATAAATTCACCAAGATAACAATTTTGGCCTAAACTACTAACTAAGCTAACAATTTATGCCAAGAATTTATAACAACACCATTTAACCCATTAAGGTCCTTACATGAGGGAAAGCTTTCTTGATTAACAATAATTACCCCTTATTAAACCACTAACCATTTCTAGTATCATGGTGCACACATTTTAAACAAGTTAAACTAGTTAAACAAGTTCAAAGACTACTAATACGTGATTAATTAAGCTTCTTCTTGCAAATATCTCAACTAACCACATACTAGTCATCCAAGATAATTAACTATAATCAAGAAATCAACATCAATAAACAAGGTTACAAACTAATCATCAAGGATTAACATAGAAAATGCTTCAAAGTGTCATTACAAACATAATTAACATACTAATGGTTGTTATTAAGCAAGGGATACTAGTGTTTTTTGCCCTTAGGCTTACAATAATACATAATCATCAATCTAAATGCTTGAAACATGAACAAAAACATGGAAAGATTCAAGAATCAAACCATAAACAAGCACAAGATTGAGAATCCAGATAGTAACGGAGCTAATCGGCACAATGGGGCTTGAATCCGGGTGAAAGCAAGAGCCTCCGGATCCTGATAATTCGCCTGATGAGCTCCCAAAAGTCCAAAATGTCGAACTGATTGCTGCCTTCTGTTTCTTATAACTTTTTCAGATCGCACGGTCGTGCGATTAAAGTGCACGACCGTTCACTTTAAGTTACTGTTCACCATACCGTGTGATATCAGCAAATCTTGGGCGTGCCATTGGTTGCACGAGCGTGCATCTCCGAGGTTAGGACGGCACGACCAGCTGCACAGGCAGTGCATTGCCGGGCTGGGGCTTGGTGTCGGATCGGCACGGGGGTTCCTTCTGTCGCACGGTCATGCGTTCCCGAAGATGCCTTGCACTCCTGATCGCACTGGCTGTGCATTGCCGAGATGAGCCCTGTTGTCGGATAGGCACGGGAGTGCCACCAAACGCACGACCGTGCAACTCGCCCAGATCAAATTTTTCCACAGAATCTTCGCAGCTCAGCCGTTTCGCCCGGAAAATCCTCGTTTTCATCATCTTCTTGTTTGGCACGCTGTTTTAGGCCTGTAAACAAAAATAAACCCGATTAAGTATCTGATTCTCGGTTTTACGGCAAAAAACGCGTAAAATGGGGGTAAAATGGGGGAATAAAACATATGTAATTTGGTGAATATCAAACCTCCCCACACTTGAACCTTGCTTGTCCTCAAGCAAGCTAAAATTAAAATGTAATAAAAGATAATTTCTAACGAGAACAAGTATTTACAAATTACCTACTAATAAACAAACATACGGTTAGCCGGTTTTTCGAAAGGCAACATCAAATGATTCAAACCAAACAAGCACATGCCAATATATGTAAAGATAACCATAAAGCCGTGACTTCTCTCCGATTGACTTAGCATGCTAATCTTCACACACCTCACAGTGTTCACACACACTCGGTTATATTTGTGAAACATACATAAAATGTGTATGTGTAAACACTCAATGCCTAGTCAATGAAACGTGTAATATCATAAGCTTGTCACAAGATCTTATCTCCACCAACTAACATGCGAAAAAGTGCAAATCAAGAGGTCTTTACGGGTTGTAACGAAAGGCTTGGGTGAAGGGCACGGAATGGGAATTTTAAAGTGACTAAATGGTTAAAACTCGGTAATCACGTTTAACAAGCGTAAAACAACTAAACTATATATACTAATGCCTTAAAAAGGCGACTTTTTGTGGTATCGAGCTCATCAACGAAATTTCATCATTTTAGCACTTAAAATTGCTCGAATTTTGTCTACTTTACCCTATTTTAGGGTGTTTGATTTTCTGATTTATTTGATTTTTTTATATATATTCTAATGGCTTTGTACAATGAACAACTAACTACAAGAAACGCTAGTTAAACGATTTTTAACCGAGTTTTAACACAAAAGGGTTTAAAAATAAAAAGGTTAAATTTGGCTAAGTGGGTGAATTGGTTGGGTAAACAAAAGAAAAACACGGGAAAGGCTCGACATGGTTAATCCTAATGGGTAGTGTAGGGTCCAGGGAAAGATAAAACAAAGAAAAAGGCTAGCAACAAAGGGTTTTCTATGTGCCTCTATCATTTCTACACAATTTCACACATTTATGGTCTTAAAAAGCATGCTAGTGACAAGTTCTAAACTACACGTGACATCCGGCTCACTCCTACTCCGAAATGAACAAACATATAACAAATTTAAGGCTCAAATATGCTCACATAACGGAAGGAATGGGTAAAAGTGTGAAAATTATCATGCAAGTCATTCTTTGTTTGTCACGTTTTTTTAGTTATTTTTTTCAAAATTTATTTGGCTTGTTGGGTTTTTGTCATATCTGAAGCTTTCTAAAACAACAACTAACCGGTTTATTTATTAAAAATATGTACAAAAGCTTTGATTGATTTTTTTTAGGACAAACAAAGTCAAAATGTTAAAACCCCTCCCCACACTTGAACTTCGCATTGTCCCCGATGCGAAACCCAGTATATAGAGAAAAAGGAGAATAACACTCCCCTGAAGATGACTGAGATAAAACGAGGCTCCAAGGTTGGCTCCAAAGTTGATTCTGCCGTGTCTTTTCGGTCCAAGATTTGCATCAAAGATCTGTATGGATGTCACAAAGCAAAGCAAAGTAAAACAAAACAGCAGGCGAGACAATCTAATTGCAACACAAACCATAACTAGAAAATAAAAAGAGTACTAAATATCCATACATAAACAAAGCAAATAAACCATAATGTCTGAAAAACAAAATACATAACCGCGGGTGTTTGCAATAAGAACCCAAAATGAACACCCAAAATAGACTCCTAAAAAACTACCACAACCACCAGCTCAGAACTCCACCACTACTCATCATCGACACCTCCACCCGTGCCCGATGCGCCAGCCCCGCCATAGTCGCCTGTGTTCCCGAATGGGAACTGTGGGGGCTCACCAAAGTAGTTGGGGTAGGCGTTCTGAAGACCCTCAAATATGTACGAAAACCCAGCATGCACCTCTTGGCGCATGAAATCCTGATTCGCCCGCATCGCGTCCTGGTTGGCTCTCAACTGCTCTTGATTAACTCTCAGCTGCTCTATGTTGACCCGCTGCTGCTCTTTGTTAATCTGCATCTGTTGGAATTGACCATAAAACTCAGGATATGACGGGATGCCGGGAGGCTAGTGCTGGAACTGCTAAGGCTCCTGATGTGGTGGTGTGTGTGATGGCTGCTGATGCTCCTCCTCCTCCTCGTCATGCATAACCTCATCATCATCATCCGCTGGCTCTGGTGGCAACGGGTCCCAGACCTCGTTGTCTAATCCCTTTAACCTATCTCTGTTGTCGGTCTCCGCGATTATCCCCATAGCCTTCAAAGAACGGATATCCACATACGTACCTTCAGTAACCAAAGTAAGACCTTCAACCACTTCTTCAGTCATAATACCCGTAGCGTAGGCGATTTGGGTGACGTATTGACCACCATGCATCTGACTGCTAGCGGTCCTGCCTGAACTATGATATCCGGTGTGGGACAGTTTCCCAAACTGTCCATGCGCCCTGTAATGGTGTGGCTAAAAATGTGGTGCATAACCCTAAGCAAAGGGTCTCGCAATCTTGAAGCTTTGGCTACCCGAGGATCATATACTGGACCCCCTCCGTGAGCGCATACAAAAATATGATATCCGGTGTGGGACAGTTTCCCAAACTGTCCATGCGCCCTGTAATGGTGTGGCTAAAAATGTGGTGCATAACCCTAAGCAAAGGGTCTCGCAATCTTGAAGCTTTGGCTACCCGAGGATCATATACTGGGCCAACCGCAATCCGTGCCCAAAAATCACCTCGCTCCTCTTCGCTAGGGAAGGTGGATTGATTGGCGAAGAACTCGGAGTTCATGTCTTCGTCAGTGTAAATACCGAGTCTTCGACCCAACCTTCCGATGGTCCAGTTGTGCCAATTACCCCCCAACCTGAAATTGATGCGTTTCTTATGGCGGAAGTCTGGATTTCTGCTTGCTTTTGGCTTCTTATATGAGTAGGTAGCGAAGAATTCCAACGTGAGCTCCAGATAAATTGGCCGGTCAATGTTGACCAATCTCAAAAACAGAGGTGTTTACATATTTTCAAGCCGGTTGCATTGGTTCAACTCCGGCATCACATCCCAATCCAATCTCCTTGGAATGCTGATTTTTTCGTCGAAGGCAAAGTTGGTCCCGCACGTTTTTTTCGTCGAAGTGGAGAAAAGGATGGTCTATCTGCATGAGGAATCACTGTTAGACAAAAAGGAGCAAGAAAAATTTCTTCCGAAACAGCCTAACACATTATTATGAAGCTTCTGTCCAACTGATCTAGGCAAATCGCACGGGCGTGCGTCACCGGGATCAGTAATGGTGGTCGGCACATGTCGGAAATGCACGGACGTGCGATCAATTGCACCCCCATGCGTCACCGAGACCACAGCGAACATCGTGAACAACCGCAACTGAACGACCGTGCCACCCACGGAACGACCGTGCGACGCGGTTTTCTGCAGATTTTCAACCCCCGAATCAGAACAGCAAATTTTTTCCGAAAATCAACAAATTTCGGTCAAACGGGGGCTAGGAAACCGACTGGTTGTTCACGAATTGCCTAATTCTAGCAAGGGTTAGGGTTTCAATTGTGTTTATGAAGAGAACCCTAAAAAACCTTGAAGAAATCTGGAAAATCTAAGCCTAAAACGAGATTAAAACTGAAGAACAACAAGAAATACATACCGTGCTTAAAGGATCTGAGAAACCGTGCAAAAAATGGTGGGATTTTGGAGAAGAAGTCGGCCAGGAACGATGGTGCAGTTAGGGTTCGCGAACTGTGAGAATGGGGTGCAGATAAGGGCTTTATATAGTGCTTGAACAAAACTGCCGCTGGCATGTCGCACGGTCGTGCGACCAGACGCACGGTCGTGCGTCTTCGGTGTTTACTGATCCTGGCACGTTGTTCTCGAATGCACGGTAGGTGCGACTCGGGGCGCCGGCTTACATTGGCACGGTCGTGCGACCCGTCGCACGGTCGTGCCATATCTGCAGATCAGTCTTTTCATTGCAGAACCCATTTTCAGCATCTTTTCCGACCATTTTCCGCCATTTTTGCAATACGCAAACTGTTTTAACATTATTCTAACGTAGATCCTTCGTCCGGCATGATTAAAAACTGTACACGACTACGAAAACCACCAAACACACCAAAAATACGACAAAATGGCAAAAACATAATCTTAGACAGTTTTACCCCTAAAGCGCATAAGACGCTCTTGCTACATTTTTGATCCTCGAGTCAGTAGCGTAGACTCTCCTCCCCACACTTATGATGTATGCGGGGCGTGGAGTTCGATAACCTCCACCGCCGACTCAATCGGCCCGACAACATAGAGATTTAAGGGATGCCCATTCACCTTTAAAATTACGCCGTCCGCGTTCTCAATCGCTACAGTCCCATACGAAAATACCTCCTTTACCGTATACGGACCCGTCCAACACGAATGCAACTTCCCTGGAAATAGACGCAACCTCGAGTTGTAGAGTAGGACAAGATCTCCCGCTTGGAATTGTTTATGGTCCTTCAAGCGTTTGTCATGCAATCTCTTGGTGCGTTCTTTATATAACATGGAGTTTTCATAAGCGTGTTATCGTAGCTCCTCTAATTCATGAAGCTGAAGGAACCGGGCTTCACCTCCGGTTTTTAGATCCAGATTTGCAGTTTTGAGAGCCCACATCGCCTTGTGCTCCAACTCCACAGGTAAATGGCATGCTTTTCCGTAAACAAGCCTAAAGGGAGTAGTCCTAATAGCGTCTTGTACGCCGTACGGAAAGCCCACAGTGCTTCATCTAGTTTGTCTGACCAATCCTTGCGGTTTGCACCTACCGACCGCTCAAGGATTCTTTTCAACCCTCGGTTCGTCACCTCCACTTGCCCGCTTGTTTGTGGATGATAGGGTGTGAATAAACGGTGATGCACACCATAATGGGACAGAGCTCTCTCCAGCTAAGTGTTGCAAAAGTGTGTCCCTCTGTCACTGATAAGCTCCTTTGGTGAACCAAACCGGGCAAACAAACTCTTCAGAAACCTCACGACTACCTTGGCATCATTGGTGGGCAAAGCCTGTGCTTCGGCCCACTTCGATACATATTCAACAGCAACCAGGATATATTTCTTTCCTCGTGAGGGGGGGAATGGTCCCATGAAGTCTATCCCCCAGATATCAAAGACTTCACATACTTGTATCCAATTTTGAGGCATTTCGTTGTGTGGCGATATATTTGCCGCCCTCTGGCAGGCGTCGCACGCACTGACCCACTTCTGCGCATCACGGAATATTGTCGGCCATTAAAACCCTGAATCAAGCACCTTCTTAGCGGTGAAATTGGCTCCATGGTGACCTCCGGTAGGTCCCTCGTGACAGTGGCGTAGAATGTCAGTTGCCTCTTTTCCCGACACACGTCTTCTAATCATCTGATCAGCACCAACCCTAAACAAGTAAGGGTCGTCCCAAATGTAGTGCTTGATGTCCGCAAAGAATTTTCTCTTTTGTTGGTGAGTTAATCCCTTAATCAGAATCCCGCAAGCAAGATAGTTCGCAAAGTCGGCGAACCAAGGCGACTTATCGCACATCTCGACACTCATCAACGACTCGTGTGGGAAGTTGTCATTGATTGAATCCCAACGCGTGTCATTGATGTCTCCATGCTCTAATCGAGAGAGATGGTCAGCCGCTACATTCAAAGAACACTTTTTGTCTTGAATTTCGATATCAAACTCCTGCAGCAATAAGATCCATCTGATGAGACGCGGTTTGGCGTCCTGTTTGCTGAACAGGTATCTGATGGTTGCGTGATCAGTATACACAATTGTTTTTGAAAGCACCAAATACGATCTAAATTTGTCAAATGCAAAAACAATCGTCAAGAGCTCTTTTTCTGTCGTGATATAATTCTCCTGAGCGTCGTGAAGAGTCTTGCTCGCATAATAGATCGGCTGAAAGTGCTTTTCCTTCCTTTGTCCCAGAACGGCCCCTATAGCGAAATCGCGCACGTTGCACATAATTTCGAATGGCAGACTCCAGTAAGGCGCGACTAAAATAGGTGCCTCAATCAACTTTTTCTTGAGAAGGTCAAAAGCCTTCAAGCAATCATCTCCAAAGATAAACGGAGCATCTTTCTCCAACAGACAGGTCATAGGCCTGGCGATCTTTGAAAAATCCCTGATGAATAGCCTGTAGAACCCCGCATGACCGAGAAAGCTCCGTATCGCTCTCACAGAGGTGGGAGGCGGAAGTCGTGAAATGATATCAACTTTAGCTGGGTCGACCTCCATACCAGCTTGCGAAATCTTATGTCCCAGAACTATGCCCTCTCTCTCCATGAAGCGGCATTTTTCCAGTTTAGGACAAGATTTGTTTCTTCACACCTCTTTAACATTTTCTTCAAATTTTCTAGACAATGATCGAAGGAGTCTCCAAATACTGAAAAGTCATCCATGAATACTTCCATAGAATCCTCGATCATGTCATGGAAAATTGCAACCATGCATCGCTGGAAGGTAGCCAGTGCATTACACCACCCGAAGGGCATACGCCGGTGGACGAATGTGCCAAAGGGGTAGGTAAAGGTAGTCTTCTCCTGATCCTCAGGAGCAATAGGAATCTGAAAGTAGCTGGAAAACCCATCCAGAAAACAGTAATAAGACTTCCCCGATATACGTTCCAACATCTGGTCAATGAATGGAAGCGGGAAGTGGTCCTTGGAGGTGGCATCATTGAGTTTGCGATAATCGATGCAAACACACCATCCTGTGACCGTCCGGGCTGGAATAAGCTCATTCCTATCATTTGTGACTACAGTCACGCCTCCCTTTTTGGGCACTACCTGAACAGGACTAACCCAAACTGAGTCGGATATGCGGTAGATCAAACCTGCATCCAGCAACTTTATCACCTCCTTTTGACAACTTCTTGCATATTTGGGTTCAATGGTCTCTGTGGCTGTGCACACGGCTTGTAATGGTCCTCCATAAGAATTTTATGAGTACAGAAGGAGGGATTGATTCCTTTGATATCCATTATCTTCCAAGCGATTGCTTTCATATGAAGTTGTAAAACGCTAAGAAGTCTGCTCTTTTCCTCGTCCGTCAAAGATGATAAGATAATAACCGGCAGACGGCGCTCCTCGTCTAGAAATGCGTACTCCAAATGGGGCGGAAGATCCTTAAGCTCCAAGGACGGGGGATCTTCAACCGAAGGCTTCGACTTTTCTTCATCCTCACGATCAATCTCTGTAAATCGATCCGGACTCTGGGAACCATCATCACTAATCTGATAGACTGGCTGCTCAAAATTGTGGCCCTCTTGCGTAATGCCATTGTAACAACTATTATTAACATCCATAATTAGAATGATAATTAGTCAATAAGGAAACCCTAATTGAAACACCCAAGTAATTCTGCACTAACCCTAAAATTTTCGTAACAATCGGAATCAGGATCAGGGCCCCTAAAACTCAGGGGGGTTAAACCCTAGTAGATGTTTATCTTTCAAATTTGCTGTAAAAGTGAAATTAATTCGTTCAAAATTACTCAGCAAAGCTACTGGACACGAAACAACCTAAGCTAGAAACTAGACCCGTCGCGCCACGCGACGGGTGCACCTATCTCTTTCGCGTGGCGCGAGGGAGGGCAAAATCCAGATATAAATAGGGGGCAGTGGCACTTGAATTCTGCTGGAAGTTCGACGTTAAAATTCGAATTATACACTGAGTTATAACAGAAATCGTTCACACACCCACTAATATCGAGTCGCTGCCACGGAACAGGGTAACTACTCGATCGCTATTACGATTCATTTTCCGGGATCAATATATCCAAAGAATGTCTAAGTGCCGCCCACTTTGGGTTATGCTTTGTCGTTTGTCGATAATTCGATAAATGAGTTGAAGCATTATACTTTGTCGTTTGTCGTCAATTCGATAAATGAGTTGAAGTATTGCACTTTGTCATTCATTGTGAGAATTTGATCTCGTGAGTTATCGTAACTGCTGTATTGATCACTAACCCTGTTTTGTGTGCATTATTGTGAAAATTAGGTTAACAGGGATAAAATCATATTCTGTCAGTACTAAATCTGCAATGTGAGTCATTCTCTTTTTATCAAGTGTTTTACAATACTCCAAATTATTTTTCAGAGTTATAATTACAGTGATTAAGTTTATGTAATCACCAATTTACAGCCGGTATGTGGGGTATTGTGCACAGTATTGTTATTATTGTTTCCTTCACATTAGGTGGGCGAGCCTAATTGTGACATACGTCACTCATTGGGACAGCCAATGGTGATATGACCACAGTCACAGAGCTGGTCTGTGACAAATACCTATTCTTGAATGTTGGTTGATAATAAACATATGTAAAAACCCTTAATACTGTAAATTATAACAAATCTATCGTTTTCATAAAATGAATGATTCACTCAGTATTTCCCCGCTGACAAAATCTTTTTCAAACATGTTTCAGGTGACCTGCTGTAAATCAGGAAAAGTGCTGAGGAGCATTTCAAGCTTAAAATAGTGGCTCAGTATAAAATAAAGAAAAATGTTTTGAAATAAGGATTTATCACTAAACTTATGTATTGTAAATTATCGGGGTTTCATCTCGAATTGTGAAATACAAATAATCGGGAAAAGTTTTGGCTTTACAACGATCCTGATGTTAAATTTCCGCTGCTAAACTCAATTAAACAAATATCACGGGGTTTCTGTCCCGCGGCTCCGGAAACGGGTCAAACCGGGTCGGGGGCCGTGACAGAAACAAGGTTGTATCAGAGCCACTGAGTTAAGCTGATTAAGTATTTAAACAATACTTAATTTTCCTGATTACTATTATGTGATTATGTGTTTATATGCTTTTAACTGATTATTTGTTAGTTACAGTATGAGTAAGCAAAAGTTGCAAGATATCTATCTTAAATTAGATAGATCAATTTATGAAGAGGGAAGTTCGTCCAAAACTAAAATTTCAAAGCTCCCTACGATTCCTGAGGAAGGAATATTTGTGCGTAAAGCACAGTATGAGAATCCATTATCTCCTAGAAAAAGGAGTATGATTATTAAGAAAAGTAAGGAGCAAATCCGAGAAAAGAGGATTAAAAAGGAAACCCAGGATTTAATCAATAAATCACCTTGGGAAGATAAGTTAGATGAAAAATGGGCAAATTTATATATGCTAGCTACCGTGGCAGAAAATGCAAATCTTTAAAGTACTCTAAATATAGTACTAGTATTTCTCATTAAATAAATAAATAAAACTGAGTATGTGTTTCCTTGTATTTAGTACAAATAGTGTGCAATAAAACTTCCATGTTATTTGTTAAACTTTGCCCCAAAGTTTTAACTTGATATTTTGTGCATTTTGCATATATGCTACACAGCATGAACGAGATATCTGAAGCTTTTCAGAACCTCAATCTGTATCCAGTGAATATAGAAGTTTCTCATGAATTTACGGGATATGTTGCTGATGTGGACCAACCTATAAAATCTTCTACTCCACCAGTGACCAAACCAAAAAGAAAGAAAAAGAAAAATTATGTATGGGGAAGCCGTATACGTAAGAAAAAGTCAGTTACAAAACCTCCTAGGACTAGTAAACCATTAGACAAAGGAAAAGCAATTATAATCCAGGAAAACCCTAATCAGCGAGAACAGGAAACTGAAGCCAATAATGAGTCTAGGCAAATGGAGGAACAGTTTGATCAGTATTCCCAAGAAATAGAAATAGAAATAGGGCAAGGTTCTAGAACAACTCAGGTAGAAGTTGGAGAGAGTTCTAATCAAAACAAGAGAATTACTTTTCAAGAGCAGATAGATATTTTACTAGAAAAATGTGAGACTATGCAACCTGCCAGTCCGGGTATTTTTACCTATCCTATCGAAAACCCAATCCCTATGAATTTTGCAACAACCATCACTGAACCAATAGTCCATGACCAACCTGTAGAAATGGAAGAATGGTGGACAAAGGATTGGCAATTTCAAAATATTGTCAATAACGCTTACTCGTTTCTTCCACAATTCGACCCAGAACCCCTACCTAATCCACCGAGGAGCAATGAAAATCTGGCGGAACTTCGCCATTTCGGTGAGGAGTTGATGGATGCAGGAAATAGAATTAAGGAAATAGGGGGACAGATTGCCTGGAAGTATGACGAGAGGGAACTCCGTTTCTAAAATGACAAGTAGGAGGGTGGTAAAACTATCTTTGTATAATAGTAACAGTAAATAGTGAAATCAGTTGTAACATAATGAATAAAACCTTGTAAAATATCGGTGTGTATTGATGCATACTATACTGATATGAAATGGAATCGAGAACTCGATAATTTTGGCTTTATGTGCTTTAAGTGTTTGAATTATTGGTATAAATTGCTAATTGCTAATTACTTATAATAAATTATCATCAGATGGCAAATCACGATAACGAACCAGTAAATGAAGTTAATCAATCGGAGCAACACCCAGAAGATCAATATATGACCAAACAAGATATTGAAAATATGGTTGCCCAAGGCATAGCCAATGCAATTCCAATGTTCGTTGCTGCTATGAAAAATCCAAACGATCCACAACATATCGTTCCTAGTAAACATACCATCGAAGATTATTTCAGTAACAGTATAAACGGGGGCAATGATCATATAAATCATGACAATGAATCTCAGCACACGCAGCGTCCTAAGAAACGAAAGGCTGCAACACCTGGTTGCACTTTCAAAGAATTCCTTGCTTGTAAACCCGCTGAATTTGCAGGCAACGAAGGAGCAACTGCAACACTGCGATGGTTAGAGAAAACCGAAGCAGTAATTGCAATAAGTAAATGTGCTGAAAAAGATCAAGTCATGTATGCCTCAAATCTGTTTAAGGAAGGAGCACTAGAATGGTGGAACACAGTGTTGCAGGCAAAAGGAAGACGAGTGGCATATGCTATGACTTGGGAAGAATTTAAGAATCTTGTCGAAAGAAAATTCTGTCCTGAGTATGAGAAGGAACAGATGGCAAATAAGTTCCTAAATCATCGAATGACCGGGGTAGATTGTCGTGGTTATACTTCGACATTCTTCGAATATGCGAGAGTGGTACCTAACTTGGCTTCGCCAGAACCGGTACTCATTTCTCGATATATTTGGGGATTAATTAGCGAAATTCGCAATATCGTTAAGGCTGCGAGACCTCGCACTATTGACGATGCAGTCGAATTAGCTAATACCTTAACCGACGAACTAATACGCACACGAGATGAAGATAGGAAGAAGGAATTAGCTCAGAAAATTACCCAAGGATTCAGGATGGGTAATAGTAGTAATTTCAAGCAAAGGGGAACAGGGCAATCTTCAACTGTACCATTCTACAAAATTTGCAAAAAGAGACATTTTGGAAAATGTAATAGAATTTGCAATTTTTGCAAAACAACCGGACATCGGGAAGAAAACTGCAGAAAGAAGTCCATAATTTGTTACAATTGTGGGGAAGCTGGACATATCAAACCAGAATGTCCTAAGTTAATCAACCCGGTAGACAACAAAACCAAGGCAGCTGAAGGAACTACTAAAAAGAATGCCAGAGCTTTCCAACTGACTACTCAAGAAGCAGAACTCATTCCGGATGTGATCGCCGGTACGTTCTTAGTCCACAACGTCTATGCAAAAGTATTATTTGACTCTGGTGCAAACCAAAGTTTTATAAATACTTCATTCTGTCAAGCTCTCAAGTTACCATTAACTACCGTTAGGCAGATTTTTATAGTCGAAACTGCAGATGGGAATTCAGTTAAAATCAATCAGGTTCTGCAAAAAGTAGAAATAGAACTTTTAGGTCATAAATTTGTTGCAAACCTATTGCCTATGAAATTAGCTGAGTTCGATGTTGTGTTAGGAATGGATTGGCTAATAGCCAACCATGCTCAAATCATTTGTGATAGGAACTCTATAGAAATTCAAGCACCTAATGGACAGGTAATTAAGATTTCAGGAGATAAACCTCGGAAGCCATTAAAGTTCATATCAGTAATGAAAGTTGCTAATTATGAACGGAACCAAGGAATAGTATATATGATTTCCGTAATCATTTGTACTAAAGGTAAGGAACTCAAGGAAATCCCTGTAGTCTCAGAATACTCAGATGTATTTCCAGAAGATTTACCTGGGTTACCACCAGATAGAGAGGTAGAATTTAGGATTCATCTAATTCCAGGAACTACACCGATAGCCAAAGCACCTTATCGATTAGCTCCTACCGA
This sequence comes from Helianthus annuus, assembly GCF_002127325.2. Classification (NCBI taxonomy): domain Eukaryota; kingdom Viridiplantae; phylum Streptophyta; class Magnoliopsida; order Asterales; family Asteraceae; genus Helianthus; species Helianthus annuus. The sequence continues at coordinate 141,397,899 of NC_035438.2, read as the reverse complement.
AATGCTAGAACTAAAGAAACAATTAGATGAATTACTAAGCAAAGGATTTATACAACCTAGTTCATCCCCTTGGGGTGCACCAGTGTTGTTTGTGAAAAAGAAAGATGGATCAATGAGAATGTGTATTGATTATAGAGAATTGAATAAGGTTACAATCAAGAATCGATACCCATTACCTAGGATTGATGATCTTTTCGATCAATTACAAGGAGCTAGGTATTTTTCTAAGATAGACTTAAGGTCCGGATATCATCAATTGAAAGTTCAAGAGGAAGACATACCTAAAACTGCTTTTAGAACTAGGTATGGTCATTATGAGTTTACAGTCATGCCCTTCGGATTAACCAATGCCCCAGCTGCATTCATGGACATGATGAACAGAATTTGTAAACCATATTTGGATAAATTTGTAATCGTATTCATTGACGATATACTCATTTATTCCAAAAGTCAAGTCGAACATTGTCAGCACTTACATGCACTCTTAACTTTGTTAAGAAAAGAAAAGTTGTACGCTAAGTTCTCAAAATGTGAATTTTGGCTACAAGAAGTGCAATTCTTAGGCCACATGGTAAATCACGAAGGTATACACGTGGATCCTGCTAAGATCGAAGCCATTATCAACTGGAAAGTTCCACAAACTGCAATGGAAATTAGAAGTTTTATAGGATTAGCTGGTTATTATAGACGGTTTATTAAGGATTTTTCCAAGATAGCTGTACCATTAACTAAGCTAACCTGTAAAGCCACTAAGTTTGAATGGGGACCAAAGCAAGAAGAAGCCTTTAGAATTTTAAAGCAGAAATTAACCAATGCACCAATCTTAGCTTTACCAGAAGGAACAGAAGATTTTGAAATATATTGCGATGCTTCAAAATTAGGGTACGGATGTGTGTTAATGCAACGCAAGAAGGTAATTGCGTATGCCTCCAGACAATTGAAAAAGCACGAAGAAAACTATACGACTCATGATTTAGAATTAGGAGCTATAGTTTTTGCCCTTAAGATTTGGAGACATTATCTGTATGGAAGTAAGTTTACTGTTTATACGGATCATAAGAGTTTAAGGTATATATTCGGGCAAAAAGAGTTAAACATGAGACAAAGAAGATGGATGGAAGTCCTGAGTGATTACGACTGTGATATTCAATATCACGAAGGAAAGGCCAACGTAGTAGCAGATGCCTTAAGTCGTAAGTATCATGAAAAAACAAAGGCGAGTCCGTGCTCTTAGAATAAACCTACAAGTAGATTTACGGGAACAAGTGAAGGAAATCCAGAAAACGGCAATCAAGGACGATGCCGAAGGAATGAAAGGATACCTAAAAGAATTGGAACAAGGAAATGATGGGATTTGGAAATTTCACCAAAGCAGAATTTGGGTACCTAAACAAGGAAATTTAAGATCAAAAATTTTAGAAGAAGCTCATAAATCTAGGTATACTGTACACCCAGGAAACAACAAAATGTACCAAGATTTAAGAAAGAATTTCTGGTGGATAGGAATGAAAAAGGATATAGCTGAATACGTATCTAAGTGTTTAACCTGTTCACAAGTTAAAGCCGAACACCAGAAACCCTCAGGTTTACTACAACAGTTAGAAATGCCTGTATGGAAATGGGAACTCATAACAATGGACTTTGTTACTAAGTTACCCAAAACCAGAAAAGGTAATGATGCAATTTGGGTAATCGTGGATCGATTAACCAAATCAGCTCATTTTCTACCAATAAAAGAAACCTTTAGCATGGAAAGATTAGCCAAGCTGTATGTGGATGAAATAGTATCCTTACATGGAGTCCCGCTCTCCATTGTATCGGATAGAGATAGTCGTTTCACTTCCCGATTTTGGACAAGTTTCCAAGAATCAATGGGAACTCGACTCAATCTAAGTACTGCATATCATCCACGAACCGACGGACAAAGTGAAAGGACGATCCAAACTCTAGAAGACATGCTCCGAGCATGTGTAATTGACTTTGGAGGTAATTGGGATAACCATTTACCATTAATTGAATTCTCCTATAATAATAGTTATCATTCAAGTATAGAAGCCGCTCCATTCGAGGCACTATACGGACGCAAGTGCCGAACACCCGTATGTTGGGCAGAAATAGGAGAAAGTCAATTATCAGGTCCAGAAATTGTGCAAGAAACCACAGACAAGATAACTCAAATCAAGGAAAGATTGAAAACAGCCAGAGGTCGCCAGAAGAGCTATGCCGACAATCGTCGCAAACCACTTGAATTCCAAATAGGAGACAAAGTACTACTGAAAGTATCTCCTTGGAAAGGAGTTGTAAGATTTGGAAAGAAAGGAAAACTGAGTCCCCGATATGTTGGACCATTTCCAGTGATTCAACGAATCGGACCAGTTGCTTATCGCTTACAGCTACCAGAAGAACTAGCTGGAGTACATGATGTATTTCATGTATCCAATCTCAAGAAATGTTTATCAGATGAATCTCTGATAGTACCTCTTCAAGACATAGAGGTAAATGAGAAGCTGAAATTCATAGAAAAACCTTTACAAATAGAAGACAGGAAAATCAAGTTTCTCAAACACAAACGACTCGTATTGGTGAAAGTCAAATGGAATTCCAAGAGAGGACCAGAATACACTTGGGAACTGGAATCCGAGATGAAGCGCAAGTATCCTCATCTATTTCAGTGAATCTCGAGGACGAGATTTTTCTTAAGGTGGGGAGGATGTAACAACTATTATTAACATCCATAATTAGAATGATAATTAGTCAATAAGGAAACCCTAATTGAAACACCCAAGTAATTCTGCACTAACCCTAAAATTTTCGTAACAATCGGAATCAGGATCAGGGCCCCTAAAACTCAGGGGGGTTAAACCCTAGTAGATGTTTATCTTTCAAATTTGCTGTAAAAGTGAAATTAATTCGTTCAAAATTACTCAGCAAAGCTACTGGACACGAAACAACCTAAGCTAGAAACTAGACCCGTCGCGCCACGCGACGGGTGCACCTATCTCTTTCGCGTGGCGCGAGGGAGGGCAAAATCTAGATATAAATAGGGGGCAGTGGCACTTGAATTCTGCTGGAAGTTCGACGTTAAAATTCGAATTATACACTGAGTTATAACATAAATCGTTCACACACCCACTAATATCGAGTCGCTGCCACGGAACAGGGTAATTACTCGATCGCTATTACGATTCATTTTCCGGGATCAATATATCCAAAGAATGTCTAAGTGCCGCCCACTTTGGGTTATGCTTTGTCGTTTGTCGATAATTCGATAAATGAGTTGAAGCATTATACTTTGTCGTTTGTCGTCAATTCGATAAATGAGTTGAAGTATTGCCCTTTGTCATTCATTGTGAGAATTTGATCTCGTGAGTTATCGTAACTGCTGTATTGATCACTAACCCTATTTTGTGTGCATTATTGTGAAAATTAGGTTAACAGGGATAAAATCATATTCTGTCAGTACTAAATCTGCAATGTGAGTCATTCTCTTTTTATCAACTGTTTTACAATACTCCAAATTATTTTTCAGAGTTATAATTACAGTGATTAAGTTTATGTAATCACCAATTTACAGCCGGTATGTGGGGTATTGTGCACAGTATTGTTATTATTGTTTCCTTCACATTAGGTGGGCGAGCCTAATTGTGACATACGTCACTCATTGGGACAGCCAATGGTGATATGACCACAGTCACAGAGCTGGTCTGTGACAAATACCTATTCTTGAATGTTGGTTGATAATAAACATATGTAAAAACCCTTAATACTGTAAATTATAACAAATCTATCGTTTTCATAAAATGAATGATTCACTCAGTATTTCCCCGCTGACAAAATCTTTTTCAAACATGTTTTAGGTGACCTGCTGTAAATCAGGAAAAGTGCTGAGGAGCATTTCAAGCTTAAAATAGTGGCTCAGTATAAAATAAAGAAAAATTGAAATAAGGATTTATCACTAAACTTATGTATTGTAAATTATCGGGGTTTCATCCCGAATTGTGAAATACAAATAATCGGGAAAAGTTTTGGCTTTACAACGATCCTGATGTTAAATTTCCGCTGCTAAACTCAATTAAACAAATATCACGGGGTTTCTGTCCCGCGGCTCCAGAAACGGGTCAAACCGGGTCGGGGGCCGTGACAGCCATCTAGGTCCCCACACAATAGATGTGTGTCCGAATCAATCTCCTCAATCGTGCCCTAGAAATGTGTGCTCACATACATGTCGACAATGTCAACATAGTAGAGTGCATCATCCTAACTCTGTGGGTGCTGCATTGACCGCTTGATGTCAAAGGTCACATGCTCATTATTTACTCGGAGGGTAATCTGCCCTGCAGCTACATCTACAATGGTCCGAGCAGTATTCAAGAATGGACGTCAGAGAATCAAAGGCACCCTAGAGTCCTCATCCATATCCAGGATAACAAAGTCCACGGGAAACACAAACTTGTCAATCTTAACAAGCATATTCTCAACAAACCCACGTGGATACTTGATAGAACGATCAGCTAGTCGAATGCTCATTCGTGTAGGCGACGACTCACCTAGATCCAACTTTGTAAAAACCTTATAGGGCATAAGGTTGATACTCGCTCCCCAATCAGCTAATGCATGGCTAACAGACATATTTCCAATCAAGCAAGTAAGCGTAAAACTACCCGGATCTCCCATCTTCGTGGGTAGACGATTTTGAAGAATGGCAGAGCAGCTTTCATTCATCACCACACAGGACATGTCCTCAAGCTTCTGCTTATTCGAGAGGATGTCTTTTAAGAATTTCGCGTATTTCGGCATCTGGGCTATTCAACAAATGGTATGTTTATGTGCAGTTGTTTAAACATTTCAAGGAACTTACCGTACTGTTTTTCGTTTTTCTGTTTCTTCAGCCTACCCGGATATGGAACTGGAGGAGTGTGCTCTTTGACTGGCTCCTGGACTTGTGCTGTACTTGCTGAGCCTCGCCTGGCTTGAACCTCGTCCGGTGTATCAGTCGGGACCGCTTTGGTGATCGGTTGTGAGTCCGATATGTTGGGTCCGGTAGTCTTGCCACTCCTGGTCATAACCGCATTTACATACCCTCGCGGATTTGGCTCTGTGTTGCCTGTAAGACCACCTGGGGGTCTCTCCGACATCATCTTAGCCAGCTGACCAACCTGGTTCTTGATATTCTGAATCGAGGCTTTCTGACTCCTCATTTCTCCTTCGTGGGCTAGAAAACGATCTTCGCTTTGTTGATGTCATTTTTCAGCTAATTAATTGTCACTAGTGGAGCTAATAAGAAGTTGAGCCATCATTTCTTCCACCTTAGAACTTGACTGAGGGGCTTGCTGCTGGGAACTACTCCCTACGCCCTAGTTCTGATATGAATATGGACGTGGCTGGAAAGGTTGGTTGTAAGGCTGGAATTGCTGACCATGAGCCTGCTGCGGTGCTGAAGCCCGCTGGGTAAATCCTAATGGGTTTTGATTACCCACATTCGCCCGCCACCCAAAATTTGTATGATTCCTCCATCCTGGGTTGTATGTATTGCAATAAGGGTTGTTCTGTGGCCTCACCTGGTTGCTCACAAAATCCACTTCTTCTTGACCCTCATACATAACCCCCTGAAAGCATGCACCAAGCTCGTGTGACACTCCGCACTGGTCACACCCTGAACTAGCTTGCGCAGCTATCTGGGACTTATCAAACTTCGCCGAAAGAGCTGAGATCTATGCAGTAATGGTTGTGTAGTCATCCACAGCATGAACCCCTGGGCGAGATGATGATGATGTTCGTCCTCTCTCACCGTCTCGACGCGAGCTAGACTTTAACGCAACTTTTTCGATGATGGCATAGGCTTCATTTGGCGTCTTCGTTCCCAGATCGCCTCTTGCATTTACATCTAACCTCTCCTGCGTGTCATAATTAAGCCCTTCGTAAAATGTCAAAACCAACTGCCTTTTGGAGAAACCTTGGTGTGGAACATCAAGTAACAAATCCTTAAATCGCTCCCAGGCCACGTGCAACGACTCTCCTTCGTCTTGACGAAAAGTCATAATCCGGTTCCTTAACTTGGTTGTTTTCTCAGGCGGGAAATATTTCTGCATAAATAGCTCCGCCAGCTCATTCCAGGTCCTGATAGACCCGACAGGAAGTGACATAAGCCAAGCCCTAGCTTTGTCACCCAGCGAGAATGGAAACAACCTCAACCGAACAACGTCCTCCGAAACATCCCTAATCTTGAACGTCGAACATACTTCGAGTAAGTGAGCGATATGTCGTCCGGCATCCTCATGCTCGCGTCCGTCAAACTGCACCGAATTCTGCACCATATTTATAATACTAGATTTAATTTCTAAAGTAGGTGCGGTGCGTCTATCGTAGGTCGAATAATGCTTGGCTCCATGCCTGTTCCTCCGGGCTGATTCGACTCATTCAGTGGTCGCTCGTCGTCCGCCATGATTATGTTTCCTACGTCCCCTGAGCCCTCGGCTTCAGCGGGTACCACCGGCTCGTCACCAGCTGCGAGTTGCAGCGCAACCGCGTGAGATCTCTCACGAAGACGTCTCCTCATATCACGCTCAGGTTCGTCTAAAGGCTCAACAGCGTCGGGAGCGAGGGTTGAGGACATCAACCTGCAAACGAAAAATTGACACACATGAATATTTTATTATTATAATAAGGCTGTTTTTTTTAAACAGAATTTCTGTAGGGGTTTAACATTTTATAAAAATTCAAAAAATGGGCTCGAATTTTTTATAAAAATCATAACAAATAAAATAATCAAATCGGCTAGTATAAAAATGATGTTTCGGAGCTGAAAATTCAAAGAATAAATGAATAATTAGTCCGAATTCGAACAAATAAATGAAATGAAAATTTACAAGTGTTTAAAATGAGCTTGAAAACGAATAAATTAAGTCAAAAACAAGAAATATTAACAAATAAATAAACGAATAAATAATCAAGAAAATATTCACAAATATTCACAAGTATGTACACCGATAAAATAATGACTCGGGTCGTTCCTAAAGCTCGCCACGTCCCCAGCAACGGCACCAAAAACATGACGTCTGCGCGTATACACATGTTTTACACTGAATTTTACACACGGTTCGGTTTTAAATTTATAATAATGATTTATACTTCAACATTAAAACACACACGAAAGGGCAAGTGTACCCCGTCATACATGTAGTAAAGTATCGGTAAGAACCAAGTGTCGATCCAAGGATGTGGGCTGAGGAATAATACTAAACCGTTGTCATTAAATTACCGGTAGGAAAATAAGTGAGTGATTTGTTAAAACTAAGAGTAAGACTAAAACATAAATTTTCATAAACATAATACACTCCAAATAAGAAAATAAATATATAGCCTTGCTTCATGCACAACCAAAGTATGTGAACTAAGTCGCTTTTGTCACTTAAAACACTTGGTCAATTTTCCATTTATTCAAGACAATTAGTATCCCTTTCGGGAATCCTAACATGACAATTCTTTGGAAAGCTAAAACGATAAACACACTTTAACCACCTAAAATTGTTCTTTAATGCCCAATTGACAAATGTCTATGAAAATCCCCTAAAGAAAAGTTAGTCATCCGTTAAGAGTTTTCTAATTTCACTTAATCAAGGAAAGTGACACCGATAAACACAATGTAACCACCGAGACAAGCATAAACTAGATTAAATCACAACCGAGTTCATTTTACAAATCTTGAACATAAATTCACCAAGATAGCAATTTTGGCCTAAACTACTAACTAAGCTAACAATTTATGCCAAGAATTCATAACACCACCATTTAACCCGTTAAGGTCCTTACGTGAGGGAAAGCTTTCTTGATTAACAATAATTACCCCTTATTAAACCACTAACCATTTCTAGTATCATGGTGCACATATTTTAAACAAGTTAAACTAGTTAAACAAGTTCAAAGTCTACTAATACATGATTAATTAAGCTTCTTCTTGCAAATATCTCAACTAACCACATACTGATCATCCAAGATTTATTAACTATAATCAAGAAATCAACATCAATAAACAAGGTTGCAAACTAATCATCAAGGATTAACATAGAAAATGCTTCAAAGTGTCCTTACAAACATAATTAACATACTAATGGTTGTTATTAAGTAAGGGATACTAGTGTTTTTTGCCCTTAGGCTTACAATAATACATAATCATCAATCTAAATGCTTGAACCATGAACAAAAACATGGAAAGATTCAAGAATCAAACCATAAACAAGCACAAGATTGAGAATCCAGATAGTAACGGAGCTAATCGGCACAATGGGGCTTAAATCCGGGTGAAAGCAAGAGCCTCCGGAGCCTGATAATTCGCCTGATAAGCTCCCAAAAGTCCAAAATGTTGAACTGATTGCTGCCTTCTGTTTTTTATAACTTTTTCAGAACGCACGATCGTGCGATTAAAGTGCACGACCGTTCGCTTTAAGTTACTGTTCACCATACCGTGTGACATCAGCAGATCTTGACCGGTCTTCGTATTGGCACGGGCGTGCCATTGGTTGCACGAGCGTGCATCTCCGAGGCTAGGATGGCACGACCAGCTGCACAGGCAGTGCATTGTCGGGCTGGGGCTTGGTGTCGGATCGGCACGGGGGTTCCTTCTGTCGCACGGTCGTGCATTCCCAAAGATGCCTTGCACTCCTGATCGCATTGGGTGTGCATTGCCAAGATGAGACCTGCTGTCGGATCCGCACGGGAGTGCCACCAGACGCACGACCGTGCAACTCGCCCAGGTCATATTTTTCCACAGAATCTTCGCAGCTCAACCGATTCGCCCGGAAAATCCTCGTTTTCATCATCTTCTTGTTTGGCACGCTGTTTTAGGCCTGTAAACAAAAATAAACCCGATTAAGTATCCGATTATCGGTTTTACGGACAAAAACGCGTAAAATGGGGGTAAAATGGGGGAATAAAACATATGTAATTTGGTGAATATCAGTGCACTTGCCCTAACGTGTGTAGAGTGATAGTCTTATATCATGTTTTATAAATTTAAAACTTGATTCGCGAGTAAAAAGTGCTTAAAATATATCTAATATTTATAACCACACCCTCACACGTCACTTCTAGTGCAAGTTTCATTGCACTAGCCCAGATAGTATAATTCTCAGTACCTTTAAGTTTTATACTAATAATGGTCAAGGCACTTGAATCACTAGGATGCAAGTAAAGAGGGGATCCTATATCTAACTTACTAATGAGAGTAATAGAAGGACCAGCAGGATCATCCATGATAATAGCACAACAGATAACAGAACAACAAGATAAAGATTACAAAACAAATAGACAATAGACAAACCCTAAGGCGAAGCTGTGTCAGGGACCAGATTCTAGGATCGTCACTCAATGGTGCCTACACAGGCCTTTACACAAGAGCCAACAACTAAAACAAACAGAACAAATACATAATATAGACAATATCAAGACACAACAAATAACAAAAGCACAGAACAGACAAAATAATTAGTAACCAACAGATAAACCGGTCCTCACTACCCCGGTATCAACTAGACCAATCAACAAATAAAACCAGTCCTCACTACCCCGGCATCAACTTGATCAACAACAAGTAAAAACCGGAGATAAGAGAAGAACAATCTTACAGAAGCGTTTAACTCCCTTCAAGTAGATCCGAGTTTGTAACCTTCTAGGGTTAGGAAACAAAAATCAGAAAAACAAATCACAACCTGGTCAGTTTGCCCTGAAACTTTCTACGAGTTTCAGAGATCAACACAGGAGGTAATAACTACTAGAAGATGAGAAATCTCCCAAAAACAGCACCAAACCCTAACTTAGGGTTTCAACTACACCAGATATCCACCGGCACGCTTCCCAAGATCCAGATCCAAGTTGTTCTTCAAGAGAAGAAGAACACAATCTACAATAAAACCTAGCGGAACAACCAAGATTAGTAAACAAGAGCCACTAGTGCTCTGATACCATGTAAAATGGTATGAAAAAACAACACAAACAACAGAGAAGCGACAAAATGGTGACAAAACTTTTATTGATTACCCAAACTAGAAAACACCCCCAAACCCTAGATCTCAAAATATGTGAGATCTGTAATCAATACAAATACAAACAAATACCTAGATGATCATCCACAGATGATCATCAACACTAGAAGATCAAACTCTCACAAACAACTAAGAGATTATGCAGAACAATCTTCAACAACTGAACAACTCTATAACAAACCCTAATACAATACAAGAGAACTAGAGAGAAGTGTGCGTATAAAAAGGGGAGTGAATGAATCTTCTCGCAGCAGGAAGTAGCCTTTTATACGCCCCATCAAATAATTTACATTAAGGTCCAAAAGTTAAACACAAGATGATCGCAGTCCCAGAAATATTACACTTAGCCCCTTGAACAATCAGCCTGAAACAACTTGCACCAAACAGTTACAACAACTTACAACTTGTAACAACTACATACCCAGACAATAATAAGAGCCCAATAACAAGTAGCCCAAAGACAACACTATAACCATAATTCCATTAAGTCCGTATGTTAGTGTATGAAACATTATTTTTAACACTACGCCTTTGAAACTTTATATCAAGTCAGTATTTATAGGAAATTGGGTTCGGGGGTTGGTTGGAAGGTGTAGGGGGTGGGGGTTATTGCCAGGTTATTTGTAAAATTGGCATTTAGTGTTGAGTAGCAGATTATGATTGTTCAACATGTACTTGTTAACCCTACTGAATACATGATTATGCTGATTTATAATAGATTTTGGACACGTGTTGTTTCGGAGAATGATCTAGTGTAACTAGACTGCAGGTGAGGCGAAATAGTTAAAAATTGGATGAATTAGAATGCTATTTACTACTACTGGCTAGTATTGCTTAATAAGTCAACTCGTTATGTTATAAAATAGATGTCGGCAGATACTTGGATTGAGCCGATAATGGCTATCTTAGCTAGCGAATGAAAGAGAAGCACATGCAGAATGGGTTGAAGATAAGCTGGTTTGTAATTTAAAACGTAACCAGTATGTTATATGGATGCTAAAGGGCAGTTGTAATTGGTATGGGAATGGGGTTGTTAGTAATCGGAATGTGGTCAAAGAAAGGAAAAAGTCAACAGTAGAATATAGTCATTTACAATCAAAAGTCATCTGGGTCAAAAGTCAGATGCATTCAAAAGTTAATGATAGTCAAACTGTGAATGCATAGACATGGGTTAGAATAAGTGATATTTGTTATGGAATGGATGTTAGAAGATTGATAGACACGAATTTCAATAATGTAATTGTCAAAAGTCAACTACAACATATAGTCAACAAATGACTGAAGTCAGAAGATTTCAAAAGTCAGAAGCTGGATAAAGTCAACTAATATTGGGAGTCAACAGTCGGACACATTATACAGAAGTCCAATATCAAAGAGTCAACAGCTGGAAGCAGATAAATGCAAGCAATACTCGAAGGAAGTCAAAGGAGAATGATAGTCAAAAGTTAAAAGACGAAAAAAAGTCAATTGCTTGCAGTAGTCAACAGGATACAAATGAGAATTTGATGGTTTTTAATCTGCTGATTTGTATTATTTGCTGTCAGAAGTTGGGATTATACTCTGCCATGAGATCAGCATGTGGATTATGGTTGTTAATGAGCCAGTTGAATGCAAACAGTAAATGGTTACAGGAATTATAAAACAGCCAAGTGCTTTGGGTCATCTTATTTTAAACCAGGCCAGCCAGGATATGCCCCTTGGCCAATAATCCAGTCAAAATGAAACCCGTACTCCAGAGATCGACACCTACACCTAGGGGCGGAGCTAGCATGTAAGTAGGGGTAGCCTGGGCTACCCCTCAACTTTGTCAGCGAAGTGCAAAAACTTCTTTTTCTTCTCCATTTTATGTATCGTATACCCCTTAACAAATATTAGAATACTCCTTAGTCCAAAAAATAAATTAGGATATCTCTGAATTTTTCTTCTACATCCGCCACCATATTAAGTAGCTGCATGGTTGGTCATTGGCTGCTCATAAGTACCGTAAATATGGCTTTGACCCACAAAGGTCAAGGATCTGGGTGGGAGATCATAGCTGCAAGTTGGCCTGCCATGTCAGTGATCTGAGTTTTATTGTGTTTGGCCAAGTCGGAGATCCATACAGACCGTATGGGTTGTATTTTGGTTGAGTCCATCAAATGGTTACGCTTATAGATTCCACCAGCTTGGATGAAATTCGTAGGCTCAAAAAGGAAACAGAATAATGGAGGGTATTGACTGACTGTCTACAACTGGGTCAACGAAGTCAATGTTTACCCACGTCAAAAGGTCAACCATTGACGTTGATCAGGTAGTCAACAATGGTCAGTTGGGTTTTAGAGAGATTAATCTGATAGGCTGCTAACCCAGGAACTATACAAAATAGTAGCATAAAAATCATGAATCTATTTGTTTAAGAAAATGCATTTTTGATGCAAACTACCTATACACAACACTAATGACCGCATTTACATATTTATTGTAGTTCATGATTATATTAAACAATGATTTTGATGTCTACATTATTATACAAGATAAAAGGATCAACCACTAATTAGAAAGTCACAACTAAACAAAACAAATAGAATACAAGCATGTCCATGTGATGTTAGAAAACTACAAGAATGTGATAATAGAAAAGTACACACCTGAGGACATGTTTGCACATTTTAAGTCCTTTTTATGTATGAAATGAAAGAATACAGAGAATCAAACATGACAAGCCCTCTTGTGTTAATGTCCTAATAAAGAAATCAGTGTCTGCCATTGACCCATGCATTATATTTGTTTTGGTCCTTTGGAGACTTGTTTGATTTGATTTAGAACTTCAAGACTATCCAGTGTCCTGTATCCACCATGTTTGCTTCAGATCTATTTTAAACAACTCTGCTCCTTGGAGCTTTGGAAATCGCAGAACAGGTAATGGTAGTCTCAGTTTTAAATATTTTGCAACTGTATGCTTCAAAATTCTTTTGTCCTTAGCTCTTCAGTTTGCAATCCGGCCGTTACCTTTTTCATAAATGTAAAAAAACAGACTGATCAAAGCAGAAGTAGTGATTCGATGTAGGAATACACATAATGTGAAAAATCTCTTCCATCAATCCCAAGACTGCTAATAGATTTTGAGCAGGGTTCATAAACAGCAAGTGATCCAGTCCACTCAGGATAGCATGGTAAACTATCAAGTATAGGTTCGCCTGTCTTCCTAAATCCCGTTACATAAACTTCTGATACATTATCTGGTATATTAATAGTAAATAACTTTGTAAACGATTTTGGAACAACATCCTCCATCATCCATACACGAAAAACTAGGTTATTGGCCTCTACATCGCGTTCAAGCACAAGAAGAGACTCTCTCAGCTTATAAATTGACAGACCATCAATCGACTGGTGTGCTAAACCGTCTAGAAGGTTTACTTCTCGGAATTCTTCACTTGTCATATCAAATGAAATAATCAGATTATTATAAGACTGAAATCCACCATCAGCAGTAATCCTATCAGTAGCAAGCCAATAAATCATTCCATCTATAACTACCGTGTTATCGTAATCAAATTCAATCGAATTACGGGGAAGATTGCTGGTATATGGACTTCTCCAAGCCCCTGTGCTTAACGGAAAAACTTCAACCTGCCAAGGAATGCAAGTTACACTTTCCCTGTGGCCCCACATATTAATATGTGTAATCTTGAGAATCTTAGGGTCATTAGTCTCACGACAAACACCAAAACCTAAACCGGTTTCGTAAATCCTCCTATCTGCCACATTCGGCACGGCAACAGCAACAGCTTTTCTAATGCAAGGATTCCAAAGAACAACTCTGCCTGTTCCAGAGAGGGGACCATCATGGCCCTCTTGATAATCCCCATACAAACACAACAAACCGTGAGAGCTGCCGATTATGTAAGAATTTCGAAGCATGTTAACCAAATGGTGAGTGTTCAGGGAGACTCTGTTTTGTGGGAAAGTATGATTATCATCAAATAAAACATATTTTTCTTGAAAATCAACATTATCTTTATACCTTGCAAGTAGATGTTGCGTCTGGCCGCTGTAATTCTTCATAAAATCGTCGCTGTCGATGAGAAACTTCCATGCTTTGCAGACCGATCGAATTTGGATCAAGGATATGACCGGAAGCCTTTTGAAGATTTCGGCTTGGATTTCGAATGGTATATTGTCGGACATCTTGATTTTGATCAGGGTATGAATTTCTAGGGTTGCAACCAATGTTTTAAAAACCGGTTTTTAAATCAAATCGGATTAGGCTAAAAAATGGTTCAACCGGTTAAACCAGGTTGTATCGAGCGGTTCAACCGGGTTGACTACCTAACTCTATAATTTCATAAATTATATCATCAACTCAAAAGTTAATCAAAAAATGCATGATTACACATTAAAAGATGATTCAAAAGTAAATCCATAATAAAAAAAATTATTCAAAAGATAATCGAAATTTATTCAATTTTCCAAAAAGCTCTTTTAAATAAAGGTGTACGATATGTTTAAGTCATTTGAGTGTTGAATATATCAAGTTCACAATCGCAGAAAAGATGAAATTCACTATTATCGCCATCCCCATCAACTAGAGGATAACTATTTTCGTTTCATACAATATTAAATAACAACTTTTAGTTACGAATAATCATAATATATAAAAATTACGTAAGATTAGTAACATATATAATAAAAATAAGTAACAACCCAAACTAAAATAACCCTGGGCCGGTACCGGTATTACGTTTCAAACCGGTATACCGGATTTTACCGCCGGTACAAACCTTATGCCGTTTCACTTATTTACCGGGGTCTTTCATACCGGATTTGCATCTGGAAACGGTAATACCGGTATAACCGGCCGGTATTTACCGGTTTTTAAAACATTGGTTGCAACGTGAGATGAATTGGTAGATTTGGGGGGGGGGGGGGAGGTGTAACGATGTAATCGTTGTGGGCCACATTATCAGTCTGTTCAATACAAAGTATGATGCCGGTATTCGGCATAGCAATCGTTGTCAATAGACACGTTTTTTACATTGATTGAAAACACCTAAAAACGAATATTCGTATCCGTACCGGTGTTATTTGATCGGTACCGGTCAGTTACGATACCGGTATCGTACAGACACTCGAAATAGCTTACGATACCAAAAAATACTTTATTGCGAATATTATATCGTCACGTCGAGAATTCTATAAAAACGAATACGGTACCATTACCGATATTGTGTTTGTGATGATAAAAAAATCAACTATATATGACTCGTTCGAATACTAATGTTTGGTCAGTATATATTCGATTTGTGGTGATAAAAAATTAACTATATATAAGTCATTCGAATACCGATGTTGGTCCGTCTGGGTTGTATTTCATTGGTGTGGAAGTTGGTTCCATCAGTGATGGACTTTGGTTATGGTTATAGATTCTACCAGCTTGGATGAAACTGGTAGGCTCAAAAGGGAATAGATTAATGGAGTGTATTTACTATTCGCAGAATTCAGGGAAGCAACTGGGTCAACGAAGTCAATGTTGACCCAGGTCAAAAAGTCAACACTAAAATTTATGAGGTAGTCAACAATGGTCAGTTGAATTTTACAGAGATCAATCTGATGGGCTGCTAGTCCTGGATTTTATGCAAAATAATGGCCTAAAGATCATAACTCTCGGATGTCTTGTATGTTTAAAAAAATGCATTTTTCGCGCTATCTTGTGGAGGAGTTTGACCAAAAGTTCCGAGGGAGCGGAAAATCATGGGACCGATTTATATATTGTATAAATATTTAGGCAAAATAATTTGGGAGGGGGGGGGGGGGACAATCCTATACAATTTTAAAATTTTCGGACGATAAATAGAAAATTTTACACTTCTAACCGAAACACTGGGGGCGGGTGCACCCCCCACTTCACACTAAGCTACGCCCCTAGCGCTATTTACCTATGCACAACAAAAATGATACCGAGACTAATGATTCAACACAACAATTCAGTAAGTAATTCGCGACATACACACATGTGTGATTAAATACAAGAAAACTGGCTAATTGTGGATACAGGCCGTTTAAAAGTACGATTTGTGAACTTCCACTAGTATCAGTAAAACACCAATTTCCCTGAAACTTCATAAAACTGAAGATGTACTCAGCAAAGTAAATCAAACTCTTATGTCGAATTTTATCATGGCAAATCCTAAGAAATTGATGGCCCCTTAACAAATTCTTTTCTTTTCATACACTCTAATTGTGGGGATAAAAAACTAAGGTTCTGCTTGGTTCGGTTCGGTGTTCGCATAATACTTTGGAATTGTGACTGGAATTAATTTCCTTGAAAATTAATGTTTGGTTGGCACATGGTAGAATTGAAATTTGAATATACTCCACCATTTATTATTTAAGAATCCTTCACATCCATAATGTAATTTCAACTTTCTAATGGAATGTTAGTTAATTACCAAAAATACCTCATTTTTCATCTAATTCATTTACTTCCATTTACAAAGTAACCAACCAAACACAATACAAAATTTCAGTGGAATTAATTCCAATTCCACCAAATTCCAATTCTTTTCAAGATTTCAATTCATTTCACAAAAAATCCACGAACCAAATGACCCCTAAATTAATGTGCGCCTTTACATATTTATTGTAGTGCATGATTATATTACACAATGATTTTGATGTCTACATTATTATACCAGACAAAAAAGTTCAACCGTTAATTAGAAAGTCACAACTTTTTTTTTTGAAAAATAAACTTCATTAAAACACGTCTCCGACCCAAACGGGCAAAAGGCCAGAAAGTCACAACTAAACAAAACAAATAGAATACAAGCATGGTTTTTTTTTCTGAAAGGTAGAATACAAGCATGTGACATTAGAAAACAGCTTTTAAAGTACACACTCGAGGACATGTTTCCTCACTTAGAAAAAGATAACATTTTAAGTAAACTTAACATGTGTAATATTCACTCATTATTATGTATATTTATATAGTATTATTTTAGGCTCATTCTATACGCACCCCCCCCCCTCTTCCTGATTACACCCCCTTTGTGAGAGGAAAATTGTCGGTCCCACGCAGGCCCCACCTGTAAGTATGTGAGAGGAGGGGGGTGAAAAAAGTAAATAGGGGGGGTGTAGAAAGTAGCACCCTTATTTTACAACATATTGTTGCATTAGTAGTTGTACTAATTGCTTAAAGTTTAGTACTATTAATTTTCATTGTTGCATTATATTAGGGGATACGGTGTGGGTGCGGCAACCCAGCGGCAAAGACGTTTGCCGCGCGGCAAACACCGCCGCCGACCAACATTAAACGCGGCAAAAGATTAAACGCGGTGATGGATTACCGAAGCGAGAAAGGTGATGGTTGCCAAATTTATTACCCCCCTAACGGTAATATTACCGTTTGATGTAAAAAAAAAAAATTGTTTTTTAAATTTTTTTTAACCCTATATAAATACCACTCACACATTTTAAAAAAATACACCTTTCTCTCTATACTCTCTCAATCTATTCTACACTTTGAAAAATATGGAAGGCTCAAAGAAGGGTGAAGGCAAGAAGAAAATGGTAGGGTCCGGTTCAAAGTCGAGGCCTCAAGATAAACGTGGTTCGGGTGGTAGTAGTGTCCCGTTTAATCCGCAACTTGGGTTTGCGAGTCACACCCAACCTCCGTTTTATTTTAACCAACCCATGCATCAACCTTTCGGTTATGATACCCAACCCACCCAAAATTGGATGCAATACGGTCCGAGGATGACTCAAGCCGGTTATTACGATTACTCCCAAGAAGCGCAAAATGCTTTTGACCCGTTTGCTTTTCAAAACCCAATGTCACAATCACCAACCCAAGACGAACAAGATGACGCCGATGAGGAGTTCGTGCCGGAAACACAAGAACATGAGTTACATGATATTGATGAAGATGTTGCGGATGAACCGGAAAAAAAAAAAGCAAAAGCCAAACGGGAAAATTGGTCGCCTAGACAAGAAGAGGCGTTGGCAAAGGCTTTTGTTCATTGCACTTTGAATAAAAGAAAAGGCAATCAACAAAAGAAGGATAGCTTTTGGAAGAAAGTTCTAAACCACTTTAACGAAACGGTCGGCGGAAGTAATCGAACCCACCACCAAGTTCGATCAAAATGGGTGACGATGCAAACAAAAATTAACACATTCAACGGTCTATATCATCAAGCGGTAATTTTTTTATACGGTTTATTTTTTTTATACGGTTTATTTTTTTTATACGGTTTATTTTTTTATACGGTTTATTTTTTTTATACCGTAATTTTTTTATACGGTTTATAGGATCGTTTACGTCCTAGCGGGAGTGACGACGCATATGTAATGAAACAAGCGTTAAAGGATTACAAAAGCAAAGAAAATATTGAGTTCGCTCATGTTGCGGCTTGGGAGGTTGTTAGAACAAGTGAAAAGTGGTCGCCGGTACCTTTGTTGAATGAAGAAAGCTCCGGTTCGGGTCTAAAAAGAAAGTCTTCGGATTCGGGAAATTATGCCCGAGGATCACCGAATGTCGAAATCTCAAGCGGTTTCACTATTCCCGACATAAACGAGGATCCTTCACCACCACCACCAAGACGACAAACGAGAAAGGAGAAAAAGGACAAAGGGCCGTCTTCAAAAAACGAAGATCCAAGAGATATAACAAGCAAATTCGAAGAGTACAAGGCCATGAAAAAAGAGATAATGGAAATTAAACGTGTACGAGAAGAAAAATATTTGACCTTGGCCGATGAGCAACGAGAGGCGTTGCGACAAACAATGTACGAGAAGGACTTTGAGTGGTATAATCGGCCTACCGACGACCTTAACCCGAAGATGTTGGAAGTCGCACTCGCTAGAAAACGGGAGATCGCAAAAAAATATGGATGGCCTTGTGATTTTTAGTTTTTTTTTTTAAGTTAGATTTTATTAAAAATGTAATGTTTTATTTTTATTTAAGATGTAATGCTTTATTTTTAATTAAAATGTAATGGTTTATTTTTATTTTTAAAAAGTTTATTTTTTTTCCATTTTATCTTAAATATAAAAAAAACATAAAATAAAAATAAAGTTTGCCACTCAGCAAGTGTTTAAACCAATGCCAACAATTTTCAGCAAAGTTTAAACACTTTTGCCTAATTGACATGGCACGCTCTGATTGGTCGGTTTTTTGTTTTGCCACATTAAACTGTTTAACCACTCCTTATACCCTTATATACTATTAATATTAATATTAATTTAAAATTTGAAAAAATCTTGGTGTATAGTGGTTTGTACATGATGTTTAATAAGTTTTTTATGCATAGTTGTGTTCTACATGATGCTTAGTGATGTTGTACCTCATGTTTTTGGGTTTTTTTTAATTCATGTTTCACTTTAAACCCAAAACTACTTAATTTAATAATTTTAACCCAAAAGTTTTTAGTGTTTCCAATTTAAGCTCACAATCCTTTTACTTTCAACTTTGATCTCTATGTTTTTCATATTTTGCAAAATTTTTCGTTTTACGTTTAGATATAAATTTTGCGACTTAACACGGCACAATGTGTGTGTGTGTGGTTCAACGATTTTACGTTTTGTTATACCTTTCATTCTAAATTTTGCGAGTTAACATGGGGCAACGTACGTGTGTAGTTCAGTGCGTTTACGTCGTCTATTTTTTTCGTTTAATCAGTTCGTCACAACGTTCGAGTCCTAAATCGAGTTAGTTATTATTTTCTATTTTTATATGTTGGTCTAATTTTCCACGTTAAGACGCCGCAACTTCAATGTTGGTGGCCGTTGGCTATAGGGTGGCATTGGTGCTATTTTTCACGGTTTTACACCCCCGTCGCAACGCGGAGAGCTTAATACGATAGGTTATTTATATGGATACAATTCATGTAACGTAGTAATTATGATACCATCAATTGCATTGAGATTATTTGGTGAATTACTTATTTGTATAAGATAGTAATACAGACTTAACGGATAAAACATCTTTAACACATTGTAAATGTGAATCTGATCAACAACATGTCAATTTCGTTGACCGCGGCGCAACGCACGCGGGTTAATATTCTAGTTCTTATCAAAATAAAGAACAGATCAACTTATGTAATCTACTTATAGTTGAGATATATCAAATAACAAAACGACGATTGATACCGATGGTATTAGAGCAAAATTTTCTGATCCACAACCATCTCTCCCAATTGCCGGAATTCTCTTGACTGCCGGCCATCACTTCTTCTTCCCTACACGTCCCGTCTCTCATCTTCTCTTCACAAATGGATCCAAAAATTCATCACGCCATTACCGTTCCCAATATCAAAAACTTCATCCCGATCACAATCGAGATAGAGTCTAGCCAATATGCTTCATGGGCAGAATTGTTGAAAATTTATTGTCGTGCATATCAAATCCTCGATCACCTTTCTCCACAACAACCTTCTTCCGTTGCCGGTTGTAACATCCGTCAAAATGGGCACCCAAAAATCGCTGAAGCGATCGCGCAACATGAAGCCAAAGAAATGAAACTTTTCTTCTTTAATTATATTAAACTGCAATAATAAATCACATTACAACATACAACAATATGAAATTAGAAACTGAACATATCCAAACTTTTCTTCGACACAGAAATATGACATACAGTACACACAATACAACATAAAACAATATGAAATTAACTGAACATATCCAAACTGCAATAATAAATCAAAACAGAAATATGACATACGGTACACACATTACAACATACAACAATATGAAATTTACATGTGCTTGAAACACCATATGGCTGTCATGAAACATCTAAGTGAAACATGTCTTTTTAGAGCAGCAAGATTCATCAACACTGCATCTAGCAAGTTGCTAGAGCACCAGGCAAAATATAGAGAAGATTACAAATTAAGATTGAATTTACACCATGAATCCCATTACATTTTGTTCGCCCTATTTTTAATCAAACAATAAGTGTTCATCTTAATGCATTCTAATACACATTGTAAGTGCATAAATTACATTGTAAACCTCAAAAAAGAAATGTTATATTAAGGAAAGACAGAAAACATACCAAGGGCACAAAAGTATCCTTCTCCAATCCATTGTAAATGACATCAAATTTTGAGTGGCGTATGTGCGCCAAATAACCGAAAGATGTTTACTTGGTTTTGAAAAGTGTGTGGCGCTCTAATCCTTTTTAATCCCAAAACCTATGCAGAAGGCGCACACGCGAGCATCACGTACACAAGGAACACGTTATCAAATATAATAAAAGTTATTTATTGATAATATTTTAACATTTAAACAATAAAATATAAGATCTTATCCTCATCTATAGTAAACAACTTGGACAATGTACTATTGAACTCATGGAATAGGTTCGAACCCCTGACCTGTGTATCTTGAGGAACATGATGTCAAAAATGATGATTGGGGTCAACCGAAAAATCTCGTATTGTAAGTTTACATAAATGGCAAATAAGACTAGTGTCGGTTGACTCCGACGGTCAACACCTACCCCTGCCCCTGCTCCCATGAACAGACTCGGGAGTATTCGTATATGCCATCATGATGGATCATGAATGCCAACAACAACATATAATTTACTAAAACTAAAAATTACACCGATGTTAGTACATAAAACCGCTTAAAGAAAAGTCTCATAATGATTAATCAAGGCATTCAATCAATATGCTCACAATAATATTGTGAGGCCCCCTTAATAAATCAGACTCTCTATCTTTCTTAAAACCAAATGTCAAATAACATAATGAGATGGCCAACCAAACATGTTGACGTTTCATTTAGGATCTGGCTGATCAATCAGAAGTACTGTTTGGAGGACATAATAAATGAAAAATAACTTCCAATAATCCCGTAATTATTGTGACACCCCGTTGAAACACTCTCACTCATATTAGCTTGTCAGTGGCTGCCTTAACTTTCGGGACGAAAGTTCTTAAAACTTGGGGATAATGTGACACTCTGGGTTTTTCCGAGCAACTATCTTGTATCGGCATTATGTGTATATTTTATTAAATGGAAATTGTGAATTTTGTTGGTGTGCTATGTGATCCTTGTGTTAAGCTATGTGTATGTAATACATATATATATACGATTATAGTAGTGAACCGAGACCAACGAACCCGACTCGAGACCACCCGGTCTCGAGTAAACAGTAAACAGTCGGGCCGGTTGGGCCATACACCCGAGAAGCCCATTCGGAAACCCTTTAGGGTGCACCAACTTGGAGCTAGTATATAACTCATGCTCCTAGCCAACCTTGCCATTTCTTTGGGCAACTCACACTCACTCTCACACATACTCTCCCCTACCCTCTCTCTCTCACTAAAACCCTAAACCTCAACACTCCCCATCTCTCGGATACAACCGAAAACATCAAGGACCCTCGGATCGGCTCGTGTACTTCACTCAAGGATCTCCTTTCATCAAACCTACTCGTTTTCACACTCTTAAAACCTCTAACCGGTTAGTTTAATGTTTTAATCTATGTTCTTTGCAAAACTTTTGGTAAAGGTGTGTGCTTGATGAAGAAAACACATGTTTAGCTTAGATGTCTACTTGCATGATTTTGTATGATAAAGATGTGGATTAAAAGATATTATACATGGAAATTATTATTTGCGTATGATTGTATGGTCTAATAGGATGAGAGTAATTAGATGATGTAGATTGTTGTTTAAACATGATGTGCATAGTCTTTCTTATGAAAAGTGCATAAAAACACATAGATCTAATGTTGAATCGTAAATGATGTGTTAGAAATAAAGCCATTGGTGTTGATTGAGTTGCATTTGGAATTAGTTTCATAACCGGCTTGAATGAACATGCTTGCAAAATGATGAACATGATGAATGTGTAGAAGGAACCGGTTGAAGATCATATAAATATTTGAAATATGCTTTGTTTGATCTATTTGATTTAGGATTTAGACAAGAAAACATGTTTGTGTGTTTTTATTGGATAGTACACAATTGCATGATATTGCAATTCTATTAGATAGTACAATTTGGACAGGTTCTAGAAGAACTTCATGTGCACGTATCCGTGGTTGCGAGTCGAGACCTTCGGTTGCGACTCGAGACCAAAACGTGACAGCTCGAGACAGGCTTCAAGGACTCGAGACCGGCAAGATCTCGACTTGAGACTTCATGATCTCGACTCGAGACTGGACTCGAGACCCCTGATGTTGCGACTCATGCCAGCATCACTCGAGATCAGAACGTGATAACTCGAGATCTCCTGGTTGCGACTCGAGACCGCGTATTCTCGAGTCGAGACCACCTTGTCTCGACTGGGCTGCCTACCTTGGTTGTTGGGCCACAATGTGTTATGTTTGGACTATGTGTTTTACTGGGCTATGTGTTAACTGTTACTGTTTAAACCGTGTAATTGTTAGAGCAGGCCCAATAACTTAAATGATAACTGTGTGCATTCTGTGTGTTAGATACATGTAGGATATACGTGATTACTTGTACCCCAAACCTGACCTATACTGGTAACCATGTTAGGACGTGGTGACCAGCAAGCTTGACCAAGTAAGCTAATCTGCCGAGCAACCCAAGGTGAGTTCACAACTTAAAGCATGCATTCCCGGTGGATTGGGAAAAGGAACTGAAAACAACACTATTCCCTTGTTACTGGGAACAAACTTACTTCTCTTCCCTTGTTACTGGGAACAAACTTACTTTTCTTCCCTTGTTACTGGGAACCTTTGGTTAATTACGGTTTATACGGAATGCGACAAGCAACACTAAACGAAACTCTATCACTTAAGTCCCTACTACATTATACCGATTAGTCGCCGGGGTCTAGCGAACGAGTTATTAGTTGATAGCGCTATTTAGGTCTAACCAGCCTCACACCGACCCTTGTTACTGGGAACGGGCGTGAACTAGTAGACTCTGACAACCGTCAATGATGATAGAACATTGACAAACGGGGCACTGCGAAAACGTGGGGTTAATTTAGTATTCGGTATTGGAAAAACAGTTTAGTCGCTTACTTTGGGGTAGCTCCCCGTGGCATGTATAAACGGATAAATTAACTGGTGAAACAAGTTTTTGGTAATTAAAAACTGGACAACTCGTGAACTCGCCAACATTTTTGTTGACACTCTACTGCATGCTTTGCAGGTAACCAGTGACTTAGGAGCTTGCTACTTGGGGATGTGTAGTGGTCGTCTAACCCATGTGTTGGGTTCTAAATAACTTGAACCATGAACTTTGTTTTTAACTATTTTGTCTATGCTTCCGCTACTTATGTTATTATTTAAACTTAAAACCTTTGAACTTAATTATGATACTTACTAACCCTGTGGTTGGTGAATATCACTAATGCTATTAATTAAATTGCTCAGTATAATTGGTGGCTGGATCCTGGTCAGTCACGCCCTCAAGCGGATGGTACTTCGCATGTGGATTTTGGGGGTGTGACAGATTGGTATCAGAGCCATTGGTTATAGTGAACTTGGTTTTAAAAAGGGGAAATCTTTTTGAGAAAAACCATACTATAACCCGTGACTCGTGACAACACTACACTCCAAGTGAAGACTCGACTTATTAGACCTCATAGCTCGAACTAGTGTTTACTTGCTTGCTTGCTTTATGCTTTCTGTTCTGCTATACGTACTAGCGTGCCTAGTTAGATAGATACACCTCCCTCTTCTATCTCATTCTCGCTATACTACGACATCACACTCATACTATGTTTTCTGGTTATGAAGACAATGAGTGGACGCGGAAGAGGAAACGTTAACATGACTCAGGCTCAGTTCACTAACCTGATCAACACAGTGGCTGCAGCTTTCGCAGCTCACCCTGGAGGTCAGCATGCGCCTGTGCAACCACGTGTTTGTACTTTCAAGACCTTCATGGATTGCAAGCCCCTCCCTTTCAATGGCACTGAGGGTGCCATAGGCCTTCTGCACTGGATCGAGAAGGTCGAAGCTGTGTTCGCTGTCTGCGAGTGTCCCCCTGCTAATTGGGTGAAGTTTGCTACTGGTACGCTTGAAGGAAACGCGCTTTCCTGGTGGAAGGCGCAAATTCAGATGCTTGGGTTGGAAATTGCTAATGCTACTGCATGGGAAGATTTCAAAGATATGATCAAAGAAGAGTACTGTCACAGGGATGACATCCACAAACTCGAGAACGAGTACTTTGAGCTTAAGATGGTTGGGTCAGAGATTGAGACCTACACCAAACTGTCCAACGACTATGCTGCTCTTTGCCCAAACATGTCTCGACCTATGTACCGAAGGGTCGAATTGTACATCAAGGGGTTGGCCCTAGAAATTCGAAGCCATGTGCCCTCAGCCAATGTGACAGCTCGAAATTTAGAACCTTCAATGTATCTTGATGTAACGTGTTTGAACATATATGACTAACTGAGTCGTTAAACGATATGCTTTATGTGTGTACATTCTATGTGACTATGTGCTATGTGTATACGTATGTGTGTATGTATGCGACTCGAGAACACAAGGACCCGACTCGAGACCATGTGGTCTCGAGTGAACAGTAACCATTGGGTCATTGGACCGATTGGGCCGTTGGCCGGTTGGGCCGTGTACCCCATCCGAAACCCCTTTAAGGGTGCACCACTTGAACTAGTATATATATCACACTTCTAGCCAACTTTGCCATTCTTTGGGCAACCATACACACTCACTCTCACACACTCTCCTACTTCCCTCTCACTAAAACCCTAGAGACACAAACACACTCCTCATTCTCGGATTTGGACCTTGGACCGGCTCACACACACACCCGGTTGGAAGCTTCACACACACCCTTGAAACCCCTCAACCGGTTAGTGTTTCTTAATGCTTAGTGTTAATATATTCATGTTGTGTTTTGTGCTTGGATTGATGAATGTTGAAGTGTTTGACAATATGTTGTTGTTGAGTGATGCATGATGAAATTGATGTTCAAAGAAATCGGTTCATAAGTGTTTTCGGTTTTACTTGGGTTCATAATAAGTTGAAACCCCTGATTGCGACTCGAAACCACAGCATGATGAGCCGAGACCATAGTTACGACATAGATTGCGACTCGGAACCATAGCATGACGAGCCGAAACCATAGTTGCGACATAGGTTGCGACTCGCAACCATCTATGATCAGCACAAACAGTATGACTCGAAACCACGCTTGCGAGTCCGGTTGCGACTCGAGACCAACACGTGCATGACCCTAGACCTTCTTAGATTGCGACTCGAAACCGCAATTGTTGGGCTTGCTTAGTTACGGGCCTAAGTTAATGGGCCGGCCTTATGGATCCCTTATGCTACTGTTTAATGCGTGTTTTGGGCTTAAGTAATTGGGCTAAACATATGGGCTATACGTGCTACTGTTAATTGAGTATGTCATGAATATTGATGAACTGCCATGCTAGGACTTGTGTGCCATAAATTCTACTTGCGCGTGTACTGCTTGGTGTGAATCTGACATAAATGGTATCTATGTTAGGACATAGTTGACCCCTTACAACTTGATTGCCCTTTCTGTGATAAACGGCCGAGCAAACCAAGGTGAGTTCACACCCCTTACAAAGCATGGGATTCCCTGGGTTGGGAATGGGGTTAAGGAACGTGGATTCCTCGTCCTCCTCGGGTAGGACAGCAATGGTCTAGGAATGTGATTCCTCGTCCTTGTGGACGGATAACTCGTACTAGACCAAAACTCTATCACGAAGTCCCTCCTTTTTATATCGACTTAATCGCCGGGCCAATGGCGAGCAGGTCATTAGTTAGATAGCGCTATTTAGGTCTGACAAACCTCACACCGTGCCGCAGAGGACGGGCGTGAACTAATGGATCTGGGGCACGTCAATGATGATAGACATTGACAGTTTCAGGGCACATAAACATGACTACAGTTAGCAGTCGATATGGTAACGAGTCTAGTGTACGCATGGGGTAGCCCCCACGGCCGAAATGCCTGATAACTAACACGGGGTAGCCCCCACGGCTGGAATGCCAGAGTAGCTGGGAATGAACAAGTCACGTTTTAAACTATGGGGTAACCCCCACGGCAGGATGCCAGATAAAGGAAACTGTTTTCGAAACAACTAAAACTAACACCCAATTGTGAACTCACTCAACTAGTTGTTGACTCGTTACTACATGCTTTGCAGGACCATAGGTACTCAGATGGAGCTTGCATGGAGGAGAGTCGTTGTGGGACATGGATAGCTGTGTGCCATGTTAAACTTGAAACAATTGAACTTATGTTTTACTTTTGAGACTTACGCTTCCGCTTGCAACTTAAACTTTGTTTGTTTGAAACACCAATCATATTGGTTAAACTTTTATAACTGTTTATATGCTTGTTCAGTATGATTGGTGGCTGGATCCTGGTCAGTCACGCCTCCAAGCGGTAGTACTCCGCGGGTGGATTTTGGGGGTGTGACAGATTGGTATCAGAGCCATTGGTTATAGTGAACTAGGTTTTAATAAAGGAGAAACGTTTTTGTTAAAACCAGACTATAACCGGTATAGTGCTCAACGGTCCACAACGACACCTCACTCCACATGCAAGGCTCGACGTTCTAGGTGATATGATATGTATATTGTCTACTTGTTAGTTACACAGTACATTGCCCATGGTATGCTTGATTAGTATAACTACTGTTGCTTGAACATGTGCGTGCTTACTCTACCCTACCATCGTACTTTTGTGAACCCCTCTCACTCGTGTTACTCTTAATATGAAGATCATGTCTGGACGCGTTAACATGACACAAGCCCAGTTGACGGCTTTGATCAACAAACGAGTTGCCGCAGCACTTGCAGCTGCAAACGCAGGAGGTATATCCTGCAGTCCGAATTTATTCTAGGATCATTAGGATCCTACTCTCGTGAACCAACCCTTGTGTTAAACTCTGTCTTTCTTTCCCCTAACTTAGGTCAACATGCTCAACCTCCCGTGTGCACGTTTAAGACCTTTATGGACTGCCGACCCACTACTTTTAGCGGAACTGAAGGAGCACTAGGTCTCCTCCACTGGTTTGAGAAACTGGAATATGTGTTCGAAATGTGTGAATGCCCTGAAGCGCGCAGGGTAAAGTATGCTACTGGTACTCTCGAGGGTTTGGCCCTCACGTGGTGGAATGCTCAAGTGCAAATGCTGGGGTTGGTTGCTGCCAACGCCACCCCATGGCAAACTTTCAAGGAAATGATCAAGGAGGAATACTGCAGTCGTGATGACATTCATAAGCTGGAAGATGAGTTCTACAATCTCAAGATGACGGGGTCAGAGATTGAGGCATACACTAAGAGATCGCATGAGCTTGCCTTACTGTGTCCTACTATGGTGGACCCTCCGTATAAGCGCATTGAACTCTATCTCAAGGGCTTGGTGCCAGAGATCCAAAGTCATGTGACTTCAGCAAACTTGGCCACTATTCAGCAGGTTGTTCAGTTGGCTCACCGACTTACTGACCAAGCGGTGGAGCAGAACAGGTTACCAAAGCGCATAGGTGCTGCAACTACTTCTGGTACCTCTAGTGACAGCAAACGGAAATGGGATGGAACTTCAAGCAAGGGTTCGACTTCTGTACAATCTCAGTCTCAGCAGAGAAAGACTGACGATCACGAGCCCCAGTCAGCAATCGTCTGGTGGTCAAAGTCATGGTGGGTACAAAGGGAATCACCCCAAATGCAATCGCTGCAACCTACACCACAGCGGGCCATGCACCAGGGGCAACTGTCATCGGTGCAACAAGCCTGGTCATGTTGCAAAGGATTGCAGGAGCTTATACCCCGCCAATCAGAATCGTCAGCAAGCACAGCAGAACCAGCGACAGCAACAGGGTAACAACAAAGGGTGCTTTCAGTGTGGGGCTGAAGGCCACTTCAAGAAAGATTGCCCCCAACTGAACCAGAACAACCACAACAACAATCAAGGGAATGGCAACAATGGGAACAACAACAACAACAATGGTGCTAGGGGGCGAGTGTTCGTGATTGGCCAAGGAGAAGCAAGGAATGACCCCAACGTGGTGACGGGTAAGTTCATCCTCGACGACTTTTATGTTACGGTTTTATTTGATTCGGGTGCCGATACTAGCTATGTGTCACTAGAAGTTAGTCAAATGCTTAAGCGTAATCCAACCCCCCTGAACACCAAGCACGCTGTAGAGCTAGCTAATGGTAAGAGTTTGGAGGCCTCACACGTAGTCAAAGGTTGCAAACTTGTCCTCGCTAACCAGACTTTCTCTATTGACCTTATTCCTATCGTCTTGGGTAGTTTCGACGTTGTCATTGGGATGGATTGGTTATCCCAACACCGAGCAGAGATTCTTTGCAACGAGAAGATTGTTCGTATTCCTGGTTCCGGTAGTGAACCACTCATGATTCGTGGCGACAAGAAAAGTGCTGTTGAAAACATTATCTCCCTCCTTAAGGCCCAGAAGTGCTTGCGAAAGGGCCACACTGCCGTTTTGGCTCTCGTTACTGATACCACGGAGGAAGAGAAGAAGCTAGAAGATTTTCCAGTTGTACGTGACTATCCTGAGGTATTCCCTGAGGAATTACCTGGTCTTCCACCCCATCGCCAAGTCGAGTTTCAGATTGAATTAGCTCCTGGGGCTGCGCCTATAGCACGTGCACCTTATCGTTTAGCTCCATCAGAGTTGGAAGAACTCTCCACGCAACTACAAGAACTCTTGGATAAGGGTTTTATTCGTCCTAGCTCATCGCCTTGGGGAGCTCCAGTATTATTTGTGAAGAAGAAGGACGGTACCTTCAGAATGTGTATCGACTATCGTGAACTCAACAAGGTGACTGTGAAGAACCGTTATCCTCTACCGCGCATTGACGATTTGTTCGACCAGTTGCAGGGGTCGACCTACTATTCAAAGATCGATCAGAGATCGGGATATCACCAGCTGAGAGTTCGGGAAGAGGATGTCTCTAAGACAGCCTTTAGAACTCGTTATGGGCACTATGAGTTTTTGGTCATGCCGTTTGGGCTGACAAACGCACCCGCGGTTTTCATGGATTTGATGAACAGAGTGTGCAAGCCTTATCTGGACAAGTTCGTTATAGTCTTCATCGACGACATCCTGATCTATTCTAAGAGTCAGGAGGAGCACGAACAGCATCTACGACTTATTCTGGAACTCCTTCGGACAGAACAGCTTTATGCAAAGTTCTCGAAATGCGACTTCTGGCTTCGTGAAGTCCATTTCCTAGGATATGTGGTGAACAAGGATGGGATTCACGTTGATCCATCCAAAGTGGACTCTATTAAGAACTGGCCTGCGCCTCGCACACCAAAGGAAATTCGCCAATTCTTGGGATTGGCAGGTTACTACAGGAGATTCATTAAGGACTTTTCTAAGATTGCACAGCCTCTCACCTCGCTAACGCAGAAAGGCGTTGTTTATCATTGGGGAAATGCACAAGAACTAGCCTTTCAACATCTAAAGGATAGACTTTGTAGTGCACCTATCCTTTCACTGCCAGAGGGCACAGGCGATTTTGTGGTTTACTGTGATACATCAATTCAAGGTCTTGGTTGTGTATTGATGCAACGAGATAAAGTCATAGCCTACGCCTCACGACAACTCAAGGTTCATGAAAAGAACTACACTACGCATGATTTAGAGCTGGGAGCTGTCGTTTTCGCACTCAAGCTATGGCGACATTACCTGTACGGAACCAAGTGCGCCATCTACACCGACCACAGGAGCCTAGAGCACATATTCAAGCAGAAGGAACTGAATATGCGGCAACGACGATGGGTCGAGCTACTAAATGACTACGAGTGCTCCATCAGGTATCACCCGGGCAAGGCGAATGTTGTGGCCGACGCCCTAAGTCGAAAGGACACTGCGCCTAAGCGCGTAAGAGCTTTACAACTCACGATCCATTCTAGTCTACCTTCGCAAATACGAGTTGCTCAGATAGAAGCACTGAAACCAGAAAACGTAAGGGCCGAAGCCCTACGCGGGTCAAGACAACGCTTAGAGCAGAAGGAAGACGGTGCTTACTACGTAACAGGACGCATTTGGGTCCCACTCTATGGCGACTTACGAGAACTTGTAATGGATGAAGCACACAAATCTCGCTACTCGGTACACCCTGGTTCGGATAAGATGTATCACGATATTAAAACTACGTATTGGTGGCCTAGCATGAAGGCCCACATAGCAACTTACGTCAGCAAGTGTTTGACTTGTGCCCGAGTCAAGACAGAATATCAGAAACCCTCAGGCCTACTCCAACAACCAGAGATACCACAATGGAAGTGGGAGCAAATTTCCATGGATTTCGTTACTGCCTACCCAGATCTCAACGCGGAAACGATACCATTTGGGTGATCGTGGATCGACTCACGAAATCCGCACACTTCTTAGCAATTAAGGAAACGGATAAATTCTCCACTTTAGCGGAAATATACCTCAAGGAAGTTGTTTCGAGGCACGGGGTGCCCACCTCCATCATCTCCGATCGAGATGCACGTTTTACTTCAGAGCTATGGCAAGCAATGCACAAGTCCTTTGGCTCACGTTTGGATATGAGCACAGCGTATCACCCGCAGACGGACGGACAGTCCGAGCGCACTATTCAGACCTTAGAGGACATGCTGCGTGCATGTAACATCCGCCAAAAACGGATATCCAAAATCCGACCCGGGTTGAAATCCGGATCCTCACCTTTTGAACCACATAAATTTTTTCGAAACAAATCATCGTTGAAGAATTTATTCTTTAATCAAATTAATTAGGTTGTTTAAATATTTATATTTTTTTTATTTGTGATTAGTATTACAAAAAAAATTGTTTATATATTTAATAAAATAACCTAGTTAACCATGTTAGGTTGTAAGGTTACTTCTATTTAAGAAATATAACTTAAACAAAGTTAACCTAATTTAGTTACTTTTCAAAGTTAAGGGACCTTTGTGAAAACTTCATGAGCAAAATGATATTATACGCACATTACATTACAATTCCTTTTGAATCATGAACTTGCCGCCCAAAACAATTGACCATCTGTATTCCTTTTATTGTCGGTATAACCCTGTGTTCCTAAACAAGATCCCATACTCACCTCCCCTCTTCTTCTTAAACCCATCACACAACACCCTCCTGCTCGATTGAATGGCCGGCGACCACCACCGTCTGGTGGTGGCGGCACACGGTGGCAACAGGACGAAGAGAGAGAGAGAGAGAGAGATGGGCGCCCGACCGAGGAGAGAAGGAGGCACCGACCGGCGGCTGTGGTGTCCGACGGCGGCGATAGCCGCGTTCAGCGGCGGCGACGTTCAGCAGCAGCGGAGTTCAACGGCGGCATCTCGACTTCGTGAGTGTTCGTTTTGGATTCGCTAATGAAGAAGATGATAAAGTTTGGTTCCGGTGCACGCCATTCTCGTTGCGGTATACACCTCACTCTCTCTGTTTCAAGAAGCATCCTCGCCGGAACTCGAAGGCGCTGCCGGAGCATACTCAGAAACTCGCGGCTTATTGTTCGGTATTATTTTCCCACACTCGGTTCATTCTTAGTTCCATTTACGAAGCATATCGGTTAGAGTATCTTCAACACCCCTCCGTTATATATGTATATGTATACATATCTCTGTGTTCTTTTTTTTTTAACATCAAATTTCTAATCTACTTAATACATATTTATATATATATGTATTGAGAGAAAGGGACCAAGAGATGCACGAAGACATCTATTCTTCGTGGTGTGTTGTTACTTATTCTGCTATGTTTTTTTTTACTTTAAAACCTTTCATCTTTTTTTTTTGTATATATATTATCAACACAACAGTAGATTTGTATTTTTGTAAAGAAGAAGAACTAGTTAGTTTGGTTATATAGAAAAAAAAACTATCAAACACTTTCTGTTGCTTCATATATGTTTTTTTAAAATCAACTTTCAAGTTAATCAATTTGTAATAAACAATAATACTCATATTTAACATGCAGTAACTGATACTAATTTATTATTATTTTTTTTAAAAAGAAAATTTGGGTATTACAATTCTACCTCTCTTAAAAGAAAGGTCACGGGTTCAAACCCGGTTGACCCTATCTACTTTATTTTTATTTTATTTTATTTTATTTTATTTACTTTTAAGATTAGAATTCAATTTGATTAATGAAGGTTTAAGCAATAAATATTAGGAATATTATTAGATCGTTTACGTGGGGTACTTTCATATTTAGGTTAGCCTCTCACGTTCATTCTTTCGACATCCCAATCTTTTCCTTGCGTTACTTACAAGAAATCGCGAACGCAACCAATGTGAGTATACTCGTACTTTTCCCCTTTTACTTTTACCACTTTTGGGGTGTAACATGTTTACCTATTGAAACTTACACATGAACTTTTGTCTAAACACATGAACATTCCTATAACATGCTTGTATATGTGATGGCTTGATACTTTAGATTTGGGCGATTCTTATGTGTTGAACTTATCATTAACTTCGTACGAGCCAAACCTTGACATATGTAGCGCTATAGGATTAACGACCCGCCTCTACTGAAACTTTGGTTATGTCATGAGCAAGTTGCGTTTCTTGGTTTGATATGTTAGACACATGCCATATTTAATGTTTATCTTGAATCGCATGCATGCTATGAGGGATTGTTCACACTTTTATCTTATGCTATGTATGTACCAAAACTTGTATACTCGCCTTTGCTTTTGCATTGAATTGTATTTTAAACATGTTACAGGTTGATGATGATGAAATGAAAGAGGTAGCACGATGCCTAGATACACACTTTAGACGTTAGGTTTAATATGTTGTATCGAATTTTGGTTATGTTGGTTTGTTATTTTGATTAAACTTGTTGTTAATTGGGATCTTGTATTGATGACTACTTGAAGTTTGGAAATGAAATTTGGATTATTAAATTATTGTCACAAATAGCGTTATGATGTCTCGAGCAATCTTCACACTTCGTCTCATCCCGATGTTTCCGCCATTGGTTGGGGTGTGACAGATTGGTATCAGAGCCATAACTATAGGGAATTAGGAAAAGTAGGAATGCTTTCACCTAGACTATAGTTTTAGAGCCTTATTCGTATGCTTTGTTTGAACCACTACATGATACCTTATTTGTTACTTATCTATGCTTTTTTTAACATGTATGTTACTCATGTGTAATATTTGACATGTTATTCGTACGCATTAGTGCTTGTTTTATTATGTGTTAACACTTGTTTCATTGTTTGAATCTTTATGTGTTATTCTTGACATATTTCACTATGTGTTAATACTTGTTTTATTATTTCATTCTTTATTCTTTATGTACCATTGTTGATATGCTTTCTTATGTGTTTATACTTGTTTGTGTATTCTTTTGACATACACTTCTCCTCATGCATTTTACTTGACTATTCTAAATCCGTAAACCCTCACATTATACAAATGGGACGAATTCACCAAAATAGGCGTGAAACCCACAATTTGGTGAACGACGCTCAATCTATATATTCTTCTTTTTACATGAGATATCGCCATTAAGCTAGGAGTGAAATCCACATCTTAATGGTAAATCTCAAATTTTAAATTCTAGTGGACCCTTGTCAACATGTCGAAACTAAATTTCGACCCGACAAGTACCAACCACACTTAGGATACGAAACCGTCAAGTTAGGGGTGAAACCCGCACCTTGGCGACTAGTTCCACTCCTTGATATATTTTTTTTAATCCCGCCAAGTCTCGAAATTTCGATTGATTTGGGACATGTAGTAACCGGAAGGGTAAATACCGTTAACCGACTTGTCGGCGAGAGTATTTTACCTATTAGGCCAAAGCATGCTCCTCAAATTCAAAAGACTTTTCGACCACTTTGGTTAGTCAAAGTTCCGTTTTGGAACCACCCAAATTTTGATCAAACATGTGTTTCTATTATTCATTTTATACGATACGATCTTTCAAATTTGAATTTACTTTCGATATTCTCTTTTTACACACACAACATATTGAATCTTTTCCATACATTTATACATATGCATGATTTCATATAATTTAAATTCATAATCCTTGTAGCGACAAGTGGAGACATATCATCGAGATAGGAGTGATTTCCTTACCTTGACGATTAACTCCACTCCCCTTTTCCTTAAAACGACCTCACCGAAGAGTTAGGGGTGATTCCCTTACCTAGGTGATCGTTACCAATATTTTTTTTTTTGAAAAAAGACTTCATCATACAACACAGTCCTATTTTACACCTAAATCGTTTATCATTCATCAAAATCCTTACTTATGCGAATTTCAAAATTTATTAGTTTATCAAACGTATTCTTTATCTCATCTTCTATTTCACGTAAATCATATACATGAAAATTCTTAATCATGCCCTAAAACGTTTTATCACCCGAATTTCAAAATCTTGCGAAATGCTACCTATCAACTTAATCGGCCCAATGGATCTCTTGCCCATGAACTTCATATTTAATCTAATCACTAAAACGCGCTCACGTTATATTATTATACTAAAGACTTTCATTCTCAATCGTAAATCAAACCAACTTCCTCATATATTAATAAGATCTTATAGATATTATCAAATCGTTTTACCACAAACTCTTTTTCAAAACCAACCAA
The DNA here is from genome assembly GCF_002127325.2 of Helianthus annuus. Lineage (NCBI taxonomy): Eukaryota > Viridiplantae > Streptophyta > Magnoliopsida > Asterales > Asteraceae > Helianthus > Helianthus annuus. The sequence goes on along the minus strand of NC_035438.2, from coordinate 141,362,290 downwards.
TCATTTTGTTAAAAACTCTTTTCAATGAACACTAAGTTCATTGCTAAACTTCTTTTAAGAACCAACATTTTCACAAGAACCTTCAAATTTCAAATTTTATATCTTATTACAAGATCCTTTGAAATAATACGAACTTATTATTTACAATGAACTTTTATATACTGCTAAATACGTCATTCAAAGTTCTAAACACGTGGGCAGGAATACTTCATAGGGACCGACAATCTTCAACTTACGTAAATCTTCTTTTAAAAGAGCAGAAGCATTTTTATTCCTTACAAAATACGTTATGTATAACCAATAAGTACCTTATTTTTTTTTCTTACATTTACAAACTAGAATCTACATTACTAGTCAAACTCAATATATTTCGATTCAATAAACTCAACGTTTCGCTTGAACAGCTATACATGCATATCATCGTACATGTTTTGTCACTATCTCACGACAACTCCACTTAAACCGTCCGTTTTACATACTCAACCTTTTGAATGTTTTTATACGCTTAAATTTCGTTATGCTTCAACATACACTATATATGTAATTTTTATTCGTACCTACACTTATACTCATACGTTTATGCTTATACTTATACTCATGCTACTCATACGTTTTAAGTCTATACTCATACTTACGTTCATATTCATACTTAAACTTGTACTTATACTCATACTCATGATTCATACATTCATACCCGTACGCGAGTGCAATCCGATGGATTCGCTTACGTGGGTCCCATATATACTTAAGCATGGACTTGCTTATATACTATATTCTTATACGTGCACATTCTTATTTTTTTATTATGTATACCCTGATTCATACCCAACTAGTACAAGCTATGCGGATCATGTGACGATCAAAATAATCGCGGGTGCACACGGGATTATAGTGATGGGCGTATGAAAACCATAGAGTGTACTACTGTGTTTGGTAAGACACGGAACGTAACATGACACCGAATACGAAGCGGATGCAACATGGTCAAAGCATGGTGGATACGCCGCTGGTACTTCCTATATATAAGTGTTTTCATCATGTTACCCAAAATTTCGTAAGACGTGCCATGAGAAAATTCGGCGTTTTGCAGACCTTTTAAACCCAATTCGAACTTTAACAACTCACAAACGTATTATATCCGATTATCCACGACAAGACCTCATTCTTAACACATCACTTTCGTCTATCCAATACTTATGCCAATCTTATACTTTCGTTCGTTTATTAAAGCTCAATCGTTCACTTTTATACTCCCATTATTCTCCATTATTCTTTGTCTTTATACTAACCCCGTTTACAATCTAGTCTTTTTAAACGCCCGAATCCTAATCTACCTCCTTACTTTTAAAAACTATCTTTCTACTCCTTATTCATGTGCAAACAACCGTAGTTGATCGTTACCTCCAAAACCGTTTTAAGTAAAACGTCGAACCTATCTCTTCGTTCCTTAAAAATTTCTTACATTCCAAAACGTCTCAAACTCCAAGTCCCAATAAAAAAAAATCAACTTTATGCCAAAATTCTTTTCAAATCTTCCTGTTGAATAAATTTCGAGACGAAATTTCCAAAAGGAGGGGAGACTGTAACATCCGCCAAAAACGGATATCCAAAATCCGACCCGGGTTGAAATCCGGATCCTCACCTTTTGAACCACATAAATTTTTTCGAAACAAATCATCGTTGAAGAATTTATTCTTTAATCAAATTAATTAGGTTGTTTAAATATTTATATTTTTTTTATTTGTGATTAGTATTACAAAAAAAAAATTGTTTATATATTTAATAAAATAACCTAGTTAACCATGTTAGGTTGTAAGGTTACTTCTATTTAAGAAATATAACTTAAACAAAGTTAACCTAATTTAGTTACTTTTCAAAGTTAAGGGACCTTTGTGAAAACTTCATGAGCAAAATGATATTATACGCACATTACATTACAATTCCTTTTGAATCATGAACTTGCCGCCCAAAACAATTGACCATCTGTATTCCTTTTATTGTCGGTATAACCCTGTGTTCCTAAACAAGATCCCATACTCACCTCCCCTCTTCTTCTTAAACCCATCACACAACACCCTCCTGCTCGATTGAATGGCCGGCGACCACCACCGTCTGGTGGTGGCGGCACACGGTGGCAACAGGACGAAGAGAGAGAGAGAGAGAGAGAGAGATGGGCGCCCGACCGAGGAGAGAAGGAGGCACCGACCGGCGGCTGTGGTGTCCGACGGCGGCGATAGCCGCGTTCAGCGGCGGCGACGTTCAGCAGCAGCGGAGTTCAACGGCGGCATCTCGACTTCGTGAGTGTTCGTTTTGGATTCGCTAATGAAGAAGATGATAAAGTTTGGTTCCGGTGCACGCCATTCTCGTTGCGGTATACACCTCACTCTCTCTGTTTCAAGAAGCATCCTCGCCGGAACTCGAAGGCGCTGCCGGAGCATACTCAGAAACTCGCGGCTTATTGTTCGGTATTATTTTCCCACACTCGGTTCATTCTTAGTTCCATTTACGAAGCATATCGGTTAGAGTATCTTCAACACCCCTCCGTTATATATGTATATGTATACATATCTCTGTGTTCTTTTTTTTAACATCAAATTTCTAATCTACTTAATACATATTTATATATATATGTATTGAGAGAAAGGGACCAAGAGATGCACGAAGACATCTATTCTTCGTGGTGTGTTGTTACTTATTCTGCTATGTTTTTTTTTACTTTAAAACCTTTCATCTTTTTTTTTTTTTTTGTATATATATTATCAACACAACAGTAGATTTGTATTTTTGTAAAGAAGAAGAACTAGTTAGTTTGGTTATATAGAAAAAAAAAACTATCAAACACTTTCTGTTGCTTCATATATGTTTTTTTAAAATCAACTTTCAAGTTAATCAATTTGTAATAAACAATAATACTCATATTTAACATGCAGTAACTGATACTAATTTATTATTATTTTTTTTAAAAAGAAAATTTGGGTATTACAATTCTACCTCTCTTAAAAGAAAGGTCACGGGTTCAAACCCGGTTGACCCTATCTACTTTATTTTTATTTTATTTTATTTTATTTTATTTACTTTTAAGATTAGAATTCAATTTGATTAATGAAGGTTTAAGCAATAAATATTAGGAATATTATTAGATCGTTTACGTGGGGTACTTTCATATTTAGGTTAGCCTCTCACGTTCATTCTTTCGACATCCCAATCTTTTCCTTGCGTTACTTACAAGAAATCGCGAACGCAACCAATGTGAGTATACTCGTACTTTTCCCCTTTTACTTTTACCACTTTTGGGGTGTAACATGTTTACCTATTGAAACTTACACATGAACTTTTGTCTAAACACATGAACATTCCTTTAACATGCTTGTATATGTGATGGCTTGATACTTTAGATTTGGGCGATTCTTATGTGTTGAACTTATCATTAACTTCGTACGAGCCAAACCTTGACATATGTAGCGCTATAGGATTAACGACCCGCCTCTACTGAAACTTTGGTTATGTCATGAGCAAGTTGCGTTTCTTGGTTTGATATGTTAGACACATGCCATATTTAATGTTTATCTTGAATCGCATGCATGCTATGAGGGATTGTTCACACTTTTATCTTATGCTATGTATGTACCAAAACTTGTATACTCGCCTTTGCTTTTGCATTGAATTGTATTTTAAACATGTTACAGGTTGATGATGATGAAATGAAAGAGGTAGCACGATGCCTAGATACACACTTTAGACGTTAGGTTTAATATGTTGTATCGAATTTTGGTTATGTTGGTTTGTTATTTTGATTAAACTTGTTGTTAATTGGGATCTTGTATTGATGACTACTTGAAGTTTGGAAATGAAATTTGGATTATTAAATTATTGTCACAAATAGCGTTATGATGTCTCGAGCAATCTTCACACTTCGTCTCATCCCGATGTTTCCGCCATTGGTTGGGGTGTGACAGTGCATGTGTAATCGACTTTGGCAACCGCTGGGAAAAGCATCTGCCACTCATGGAATTCTCGTACAATAACAGCTACCACACTAGCATTAAAGCTGCTCCGTTCGAGGCATTGTACGGACGTAAATGCCGGTCACCTCTTTGTTGGGCAGAGGTGGGGGATAGTCAAATCACTGGTCCGGAACATGTGGTAGACACTACTGAGCGGATTGCTCAAATACGACAACGCATGGCGGCCGCTCGAGACCGTCAGAAAGCCTACGCTGATAAGGGCAGGAAACCACTTGAGCTCCAGGTTGGGGAGCGGGTATTACTCAAAGTTTCACCCTGGAAGGGTGTGGTTCGTTTTGGTAAACGAGGCAAACTCAACCCACGATACGTTGGACCTTTCGAAATCATTGAGAAAATAGGCAAGGTGGCCTACAGACTGAACTTATCAGCAGAACTCGGTGCAGTTCACAACGTTTTCCATGTGTCGAATCTGAAGAAGTGTCTGTCGGATGAGACCCACGTAGTTCCTCTGAAGGAACTCACGATCGACGAACAGTTGAAATTCGTCGAGGAACCAGTCGAAATCACGGACCGGGATGTTAAGGTCCTCAAGAGCACTAGAATACCTCTCGTTCGAGTTCGTTGGAACTCACGTCGCGGCCCAGAGTTTACCTGGGAGCGCGAAGATCGGATGAAACAAAAGTATCCCCAACTGTTCGCAAACAGTACAACCACTACTGAGGCTGAAGCTACGGAATTTCGGGATGAAATTCCAGATCAACGGGGGGAGGATGTGACACCCCAGGAAAACCGGGAAAACCATACAACTTAACTAGCTTCCTCAGTGAGTGCCATCAAATTTCGGGACGAAATTTCTTTCAACTTGGGGATGATGTGACAACTCGAAATTTAGAACCTTCAATGTATCTTGATGTAACGTGTTTGAACATATATGACTAACTGAGTCGTTAAACGATATGATTTATGTGTGTACATTCTATGTGACTATGTGCTATGTGTATACGTATGCGTGTATGTATGCGACTCGAGAACACAAGGACCCGACTCGAGACCATGTGGTCTCGAGTGAACAGTAACCATTGGGTCATTGGACCGATTGGGCCGTTGGCCGGTTGGGCCGTGTACCCCATCCGAAACCCCTTTAAGGGTGCACCACTTGAACTAGTATATATATCACACTTCTAGCCAACTTTGCCATTCTTTGGGCAACCATACACACTCACTCTCACACACTCTCCTACTTCCCTCTCACTAAAACCCTAGAGACACAAACACACTCCTCATTCTCGGATTTGGACCTTGGACCGGCTCACACACACACCCGGTTGGAAGCTTCACACACACCCTTGAAACCCCTCAACCGGTTAGTGTTTCTTAATGCTTAGTGTTAATATATTCATGTTGTGTTTTGTGCTTGGATTGATGAATGTTGAAGTGTTTGACAATATGTTGTTGTTGAGTGATGCATGATGAAATTGATGTTCAAAGAAATCGGTTCATAAGTGTTTTCGGTTTTACTTGGGTTCATAATAAGTTGATGCATTGTTATGATAAAATGTGTAGTATGCTTGAATATGAATGGTGTCACCGGTTTTACTTGGGTTTGGATCCGAAGGGTTTGGGTGTTCACTCAAGTTGGATTGATTAATGAATGGGAACCAAATGCTTGTCATAATAAGATGCATGCTAGTGAGTTGTGAGTCATAATTTTGGATGAATAAGGGTTGTTTGTGTTATGAATATGTGAAGAACTTGATGAATGTGTTTTGAATATATGAAGAACAATATGAACATCATATGAATGTGATATGAATATTTGAAATCTGATTTGTTTGATCCATTTTGGGTAATTGTTAGACAACAAAACATGTTTAAGTGGATAGTACACATTAGGGTGCATGGAATTGAAATTCTATTGGATAGTACAATCTGCGAAGGATCAGCAGGTGCTGGGGAGTCGAAACCCCTGATTGCGACTCGAAACCACAGCATGATGAGCCGAGACCATAGTTACGACATAGATTGCGACTCGGAACCATAGCATGACGAGCCGAAACCATAGTTGCGACATAGGTTGCGACTCGCAACCATCTATGATCAGCACAAACAGTATGACTCGAAACCACGCTTGCGAGTCCGGTTGCGACTCGAGACCAACACGTGCATGACCCTAGACCTTCTTAGATTGCGACTCGAAACCGCAATTGTTGGGCTTGCTTAGTTACGGGCCTAAGTTAATGGGCCGGCCTTATGGATCCCTTATGCTACTGTTTAATGCGTGTTTTGGGCTTAAGTAATTGGGCTAAACATATGGGCTATACGTGCTACTGTTAATTGAGTATGTCATGAATATTGATGAACTGCCATGCTAGGACTTGTGTGCCATAAATTCTACTTGCGCGTGTACTGCTTGGTGTGAATCTGACATAAATGGTATCTATGTTAGGACATAGTTGACCCCTTGCAACTTGATTGCCCTTTCTGTGATAAACGGCCGAGCAAACCAAGGTGAGTTCACACCCCTTACAAAGCATGGGATTCCCTGGGTTGGGAATGGGGTTAAGGAACGTGGATTCCTCGTCCTCCTCGGGTAGGACAGCAATGGTCCAGGAATGTGATTCCTCGTCCTTGTGGACGGATAACTCGTACTAGACCAAAACTCTATCACGAAGTCCCTCCTTTTTATATCGACTTAATCGCCGGGCCAATGGCGAGCGGGTCATTAGTTAGATAGCGCTATTTAGGTCTGACAAACCTCACACCGTGCCGCAGAGGACGGGCGTGAACTAATGGATCTGGGGCACGTCAATGATGATAGACATTGACAGTTTCAGGGCACATAAACATGACTACAGTCAGCAGTCGATATGGTAACGAGTCTAGTGTACGCATGGGGTAGCCCCCACGGCCGAAATGCCTGATAACTAACACGGGGTCGCCCCCACGGCTGGAATGCCAGAGTAGCTGGGAATGAACAAGTCACGTTTTAAACTATGGGGTAACCCCCACGGCAGGATGCCAGATAAAGGAAACTGTTTTCGAAACAACTAAAACGAACACCCAATTGTGAACTCACTCAACTAGTTGTTGACTCGTTACTACATGCTTTGCAGGACCATAGGTACTCAGATGGAGCTTGCATGGAGGAGAGTCGTTGTGGGACATGGATAGCTGTGTGCCATGTTAAACTTGAAACAATTGAACTTATGTTTTACTTTTGAGACTTACGCTTCCGCTTGCAACTTAAACTTTGTTTGTTTGAAACACCAATCATATTGGTTAAACTTTTATAATTGTTTATATGCTTGTTCAGTATGATTGGTGGCTGGATCCTGGTCAGTCACGCCTCCAAGCGGTAGTACTCCGCGGGTGGATTTTGGGGGTGTGACAGCCAACCTCACTACCATTCAGCCAGTCGTTCGTCTTGCTCACAAACTCACTGATCAGGCTGTAGAGCAGGGCAAGTTGCCAAAAAGGATCAGTGCTACTGATGGAACTTCCGGCGATAACAAGCGTAAGTGGGAGGGAAACCAAAGTAAGGATGCTAACCCCACTCAGGCCCCAGCTCAGCAAAGGAAAACTGAAAACAACAAAGGCCCTCAGCAACAGGGTGGCTATCGAGGGAACCACCCCAAGTGTAACAAGTGTAACCGACACCACAATGGGGCATGTAACAAAGGTCAGTGCCAGCGATGCAACAAGATGGGGCATGAAGCCAAAGACTGCAGGAGCCAGTTTCCGGCTAGACAGAACCAACAACAGCAACAGCCAGGAAACAATCGTGTATGCTATAAGTGTGGAGCAACGAGGCACATGCGAAGGATTGCCCTGAACTGAACCAGAACCGCAACAACAACCAGGGAGCTGGAAACAACGATCAAAACAACAACAATGCTGGGAATGGTGCAAAAGGAAGAGCTTTTGCGATTGGAGCTGGAGAAGCAAGGAATAACCCCAACGTTGTGGCGGGTAAGTTCCTACTCGATGATCGTTATGTTTCTGTATTGTTTGATTCCGGAGCCGATGCTAGTTATGTATCCCTTCGTATTAGTAAAAAACTTAAGCACCCGCCTGCGTTATTAAGTTCTAAGCATATCGTCGAGTTAGCTAATGCTAGAAACATCGAGGCCTCACATGTGATCCGCGGCTGCAAGCTAGTATTGTCTGGTCAGACGTTTAGTATCGATCTTTTACCTGTCAATCTTGGAAGCTTCGATGTCGTCATTGGTATGGATTGGTTATCCAAACATCGCGCTGAAATCCTCTGTCAAGAGAAAATGGTTCGCATCCCCCGCCGTTCTGGCAAACCCCTCATCGTTCAAGGTGACAAAGGCGGAGAAGTCACAGGCATCATCTCATTCTTAAAAGCCCAGAAGTGTTTACGAAAGGGGCACGCCGCCATCTTAGCACTTGTCACCGACACTCAGGAGAAGGAAAAGAGGATTGAAGATTTTCCAGTGGTACGCGACTACCCCGAGGTATTTCCTGAAGAACTACCTGGACTCCCTTCTCATCGTCAGGTCGAGTTCCAAATCGAGCTAGCTCCCGGAGCAGTGCCTATAGCTCGTGCGCCTTATCGACTAGCCCCTGCTGAACTGAAGGAGCTCTCTACGCAACTACAGGAACTATTGGATAAAGGATTTATCCGCCCTAGTTCGTCGCCCTGGGGAGCACCAGTGCTCTTTGTTAAGAAGAAGGATGGCACATTCCGAATGTGCATCGACTATCGTGAGCTGAACAAGGTTAGCATCAAGAATCGCTACCCTCTCCCGCGTATCGACGATCTGTTCGATCAGTTGCAAGGATCGAGCTACTACTCTAAGATTGACCTGGGATCAGGTTATCATCAGCTAAGAGTCCGTAATGAAGACATCTCCAAAACTGCATTCAGAACTCGTTATGGTCATTACGAGTTCCTTGTCATGCCTTTTGGAATGACTAACGCGCCTGCGGTTTTCATGGATCTCATGAACCGAGTGTGCAAGCCTTACTCGACAAATTCGTAATTGTGTTTATCGACGACATCCTGATCTACTCGAAAAGTCAAGATGAGCATGAACAGCACTTACGCCTTATTCTCGAACTCCTTCGCAATGAGCAACTGTACGCCAAGTTCTCGAAATGTAACTTCTGGCTTCGAGAAGTCCATTTTCTTGGACACGTGGTCAATAAGGACGGAATTCACGTCGACCCAGCTAAGATCGACTCTATAAAGAATTGCCCTACACCTAAGACTCCGACCGAAGTTCGTCAATTCTTGGGATTGGCAGGATACTATCACAGATTCATCAAGGGATTCTCAAAGATTGCTCAACCTCTCACGACACTCACCCAGAAGGGTATTGCTTACAAGTGGAATGAATCTCAGGAATCGGCTTTTCAGAAGCTGAAGGATAACCTCTGTAGTGCTCCTATTCTCTCGTTACCTGAAGGTACCGACAGCTTCGTGGTTTACTGCGATGCATCTATTCATGGACTTGGTTGCGTGCTGATGCAACGCGAGAAGGTTATTGCCTACGCTTCTCGACAACTTAAGACTCACGAAAGGAACTACACTACGCACGACTTGGAACTGGGAGCAGTGGTTTTTGCTCTTAAGATATGGAGACATTACCTGTACGGTACCAAGTGCACTATCTACACCGATCACAGGAGTCTCGAGCATATCTTCAAGCAAAAGGAGTTAAACATGCGACAACGTCGATGGGTCGAACTTTTGAATGATTACGAGTGCGCGATCAAGTACCATCCGGGCAAAGCCAATGTCGTAGCAGACGCCCTCAGTCGAAAGGACACTACGCCCAAGCGTGTGCGAGCGTTACAGCTTACCATCCAGTCTAACCTCCCTACTCAGATTCGAAATGCTCAGGTTGAAGCATTGAAACCGGGGAACATCAGGGCTGAGTCTCTGCGAGGATCGAGACAGCGGCTAGAACGAAAAGAAGACGGCGCCTACTATGTGACAGGGCGCATTTGGGTGCCACTCTATGGAGACCTACGCGAGCTTGTGATGGACGAGGCTCATAAGTCCCGTTACTCAGTACATCCTGGTTCGGATAAGATGTACCACGACTTAAGGACTACGTACTGGTGGCCTGGCATGAAAGCCCACATAGCAGCATATGTCAGCAAATGTTTGACTTGCGCGAGGGTCAAGACTGAGTATCAGAAACCAGCAGGCTTACTCCAGCAACCAGAAATCCCGAAATGGAAATGGGAGCAAATTTCCATGGATTTCGTCACTAGTCTACCTAGATCCCAACGCGGGAACGACACTATTTGGGTGATAGTAGACCGATTGACCAAGTCTGCACACTTTTTGGCTATTAAGGAAACATATAAGTTTTCTACCTTGGCAGACGTGTACTTAAAGGAAGTGGTGTCGAGGCACGGGGTGCCAACCTCCATTATTTCCGACCGAGACACTCGTTTTACTTCGGAATTGTGGCAAGCTATGCACAGATCCTTTGGCTCACGACTAGACATGAGCACCGCTTATCATCCATAGACGGATGGGCAGTCCGAACGCACCATCCAAACCTTGGAAGACATGCTTAGGGCATGTGTGATTGATTTTGGCAAGAATTGGGAGAAGCACCTACCGCTAGTAGAATTCTCGTATAATATTCAGGCAGCACCTTTTGAGGCATTGTATGGTCGTAAATGCCGATCACCTCTTTGCTGGGCGGAAGTTGGTGACAGCCAGATCACAGGCCCAGAACTGGTGGCAGACACAACGGAAAAGATTGCCCAGATCAGACAATGCATGGCGGCAGCTCGTGACCGTCAGAAAAGTTACGCTGATAAGCGTAGGAAACCGCTAGAATTCCAGGTCGGTGACTGGGTTCTACTTAAAGTCTCACCCTGGAAGGGTGTGGTTCGTTTTGGTAAACGGGGCAAGCTTAATCCGCGATACGTCGGACCATTCGAAATTACTGAGAAAATCGGTAAGGTGGCTTATAGATTGAATCTGCCTGAAGAACTGAGTGCGGTGCACAACGTCTTTCACGTGTCTAATCTGAAGAAGTGTCTGTCAGATGAAACACTCGTAATTCCTTTCAAGGAACTCACTATCGACGAACAGCTACACTTTACTGAGGAACCGATTGAGATCACAGATCGAGAGATCAAAATCCTCAAACGTAGCCAGATACCTCTTGTGCGAGTTCGTTGGAACTCACGACGTGGCCCAGAGTTTACCTAGGAGCGGGAAGACCAGATGAAGCACAAGTATCCCCAGTTGTTCCCAAACGAAACCCCCAGCACTGAAGCTACAACCGAATTTCGGGACGAAATTCCAAACTAACGGGGGGATGATGTGACACCCCGTTGAAACACTCTCACTCATACTAGCTTGTCAGTGGCTGCCTTAACTTTCGGGATGAAAGTTCTTAAAACTTGGGGATAATGTGACACTCTGGGTTTTCCCGAGCAACTATCTTCTATCGGCATTATGTGTATATTTTATTAAATGGAAATTGTGAATTTTGTTGGTGTGCTATGTGATCCTTGTGTTAAGCTATGTGTATGTAATACATACATACATATATATATATATATATATATATATATATATATATGTATATATATATACGATTATAGTAGTGAACCGAGACCAACGAACCCGACTCGAGACCACCCGGTCTCGAGTAAGCAGTAAACAGTCGGGCCAGTTGGGCCATACACCCGAGAAGCCCATTCGGAAACCCTTTAGGGTGCACCAACTTGGAGCTAGTATATAACTCATGCTCCTAGCCAACCTTGCCATTTCTTTGGGCAACTTAAACTCACTCTCACACATACTCTCCCCTACCCTCTCTCTCTCTCACTAAAACCCTAAACCTCAACACTCCCCATCTCTCGGATACAACCGAAAACATCAAGGACCCTCGGATCGGCTCGTGTACTTCACTCAAGGATCTCCTTTCATCAAACCTACTCGTTTTCACACTCTTAACACCTCTAACCGGTTAGTTTCATGTTTTAATCGATGTTCTTTGCAAAACTTTTGGTAAAGGTGTGTGCTTGATGAAGAAAACACATGTTTAGCTTAGATGTCTACTTGCATGATTTTGTATGATAAAGATGTGGATTAAAAGATATTATACATGGCAATTATTATTTGCGTATGATTGTATGGTCTAATAGGATGAGAGTATTTAGATGATGTAGATTGTTGTTTAAACATGATGTGCATAGTCTTTCTTATGAAAAGTGCATAAAAACACATAGATCTAATGTTGAACCGTAAATGATGTGTTAGAAATAAAGCCATTGGTGTTGATTGAGTTGCATTTGGAATTAGTTTCATAACCGGCTTGAATGAACATGCTTGCAAAATGATGAACATGATGAATGTGTAGAAGGAACCGGTTGAAGATCATATAAATATTTGAAATATGCTTTGTTTAATCTATTTGATTTAGGATTTAGACAAGAAAACATGTTTGTGTGTTTTTATTGGATAGTACACAATTGCATGATATTGCAATTCTATTGGATAGTACAATTTGGACAGGTTCTAGAAGAACTTCATGTGCACGTATCCGTGGTTGCGAGTCGAGACCTTCGGTTGCGACTCGAGACCAAAACGTGACAACTCGAGACAGGCTTCAAGGACTCGAGACCGGCAAGATCTCGACTTGAGACTTCATGATCTCGACTCGAGACTGGACTCGAGACCTGTAGGATCAGATTCGTCCTAAATGAGTCGTTCGGAAGAGCTCTCGTACGTTTCAGAGGCGGAAACTAAGAAACGAACTTGTAAACAGCTAGAAAATCACTTTAATCCTCTTTTATATTCAATTGACAATGTTTACAGTGAGAGGAAATACTAGCAGCACTTCGGTATCAACTGACCAATCGTTACAAATGACATCAATTGAACCCTATTTATAGTACAAGGACCTACCGTTTGAAACCTCTCAAACGGTCAACAAATATTCAAATGGCCATGCTCAAACGGAAGTCTTCATGTAATTGGTCATTCAAACGGAGGCTTCTAATTAGACCATTAAATCATTGCCTCTCATTAGACCATGCATCTTTCAAGTCAACATATACATTTCATGAATATAACATCTTCACGTGCATGTTGTAGAACTAATAACTTGTGATGTCATCATTATGATGTCACTTGTGATGTCATATTGATGATGTCACACTTGATCAGGTCCGCACCAAAACTGAGACTCGACATAAGACGAAGGAGACAGATGACTGCACCAACAGACTCCCCCTCAGATGTGGACGAGTCTTAAGTGTCGAGTCTTCGCATCTTCAGTCTTTATTAGTCTCTTTTCTTTCTTAGCATATACCAGGATCTTCTTCTCTTTGGCTCTAGCCTCGTCAGACTCCCCCTTTCATCATGATGGAATCGCTATCTGGAATTTGCTATCACCTTGAGATCAATCCCTGGCTTTATCACTGTTTAAGCTCATCTCAGGTTCTGATGTATCTCCTGGCTTTCCGTAGCAACAGGATCAGAAACCTACACATCTCAAACATTCTATTACATACCAACAAAAATGTGATTCAACTCAATGAATCAACTTAACATTTGAGAATTTTTCACTTTTAAAATTTATCAAACTTTGAAACATTTCAAACTCTGATTCAACATTTCAAAACAATTAACCAAACCAACTGTTCATCATGTTTAGCCTTTGAGATTTTGAATATCAGTTCTTCATCATCAGTTGTCGAAAATCTTTTTGAATTTTCAAAATATGAAACGTAAATGCAAAAATTAAATGCAGAAATGAAATATGTACAAACATATTTTTGTGAGTTTGCGAAAGAGGATCATATCAGTTTTTAGACACATCACACGCACCGTTAAGCTTTTAATCGTTTTAAGCTCTAAACGATTCACGTAGATTAACGATATTGTTGTCCACTTAAACTGAATCTAAAAACTTTCGAAATGCTTACCGATACGTTAAGGTATATTAAGATAGCACTAAAATTCTTATGGACCCCATGATCTCAGCATATCCCCTCATCATGTAATACACTAACTCAAGTAATGCCTTTAAACTTTTATCAACTGTGAATTGTGCAAAAACAAAGCAGAATGTTTAAACATTAACAATCAAGTCGATACTTCCGTATACGCAAAGAAAGTCCAATGTTTAAACAAAATAAGAAAATAAAAACAAGTTGAAGTTGTTTAGGCTTTAACCACCAGGTCGATACTCCCGTATACGCAGAGGTGATCCAAAGCTTAAACGAAACACCAAAGAAAATAAAAAAGAACGTTTAGGCAACAACATCCAGGTCGATACTCACGTATACGCAGAGGATGTCCGATGCTTAAACAAAATAAAGAAATAAGACAAGTTTAAATCTTTGCAAAATGAAATGCACAATCACAGCGACTTTTTAGCAAAGTTGTGAAAGTTCACAAACTTAACCAGTTTTATGTCTTTTGACAATCAGCGATTACTGAGTAGGCACACAATCAAGAAGGACAAAACTAAGTACTATACTTTCAATCATGTTTCCCACTAGAACTAGGCTTTTTCATTTAAGTTTGTATCGTTATCGCAAATCTACTAGTCTAGCTGAGCCTATCGTCACATCTTTAGTGAGATCGCTTATCACATTTTGTCTCTCCAATTCTTTAGCATGCTGTGACAGTCCAACTGATCTACTATCATTTCCTCTTGTTTCAGCAAAACTCATTTTGAATTTTTCAATGTTTTTGACATTTTCAAATTTTCTAATTTTTTTAAAAATTTTACTCCCCCTAAAATCAAAATATGTTTCAATTTTGATTTTCTGGGAAAATTTGAAGCAAACTGTACAAACTTGACAACTTGATGAGAATCGCTACAATTCTCCACCCTTTTGGCTTAAACAATCAGAACTCCCCCTCACAACAAACTATTTTCCCATTGTGATTTCAAAACACTTAAGTTTGTTTTAATCAAAATGGGTTTTCCAGAAAAATTAGTTTGTTTACCAAACATTTGTAGGTTCTGGGGATCAAATCATGTAGTTAACTCAAGTTCAATTTAATGACCTTGATTAACCACTTGTAAGATTGATCTGATTCAAAATCTGAACCACTTGAATCAATCACAAACAAACCTTTTACCTTTTGAATGAATGACGTTACCGAATAAAATTTTAAGAAAGATGCCGATTCATGCTCCGCGATTACCAACTTGGGAGCTCCGGCAAGTCAGGTTTTTCTATTTAAACAAATTCACCCTAGCCTGACGGTCCTTGGGTGATTTCAAATTCTTGTTCAACAATGGTGGAAAGTTTGCATCATCCATTGTTAAACCTGAATTCTCCATTTTTACCTCAATAACTGGCTCTTCTGGTTTTGACGAACCAGAATCATTGCCTGAATGTGGCTTGTCTGACTTTAATGAGCCAGATTCATCACCAGATTTTACCTCAGATTTCTTAACAACCCATTTTTGATTATCAAGTTTCACACTACGCCTGTAAAATCTCTTCGAACACTCACCAACTTCAAACGTTGAATTTTTGAAAACTTTAAATATTTCAGTTGGTGGTTCGGTCTTATCAACAACAATTTCTTTTAGTTTTCTAGAAACTCCCTGTTTTGTGTTTGTCGCTTTCGGACAGTTCCATGCAATGTGACCAACTTCATTGCATCGGAAACAGGTTCTTGTTTCTTTCTTCACAAAAGCTCCATTCTTTTTCTTCTCGGCAAGAAATTCTTGATTTGTTTGTTTCCAGAATGAGCTTTTTGCTTCCTCTTCCGAGCTTGTACCTGAAACAAATTTTGTATTTGGTTTAGAAAATTTTCCATTTTTATAGTTTTCTGGTGGAGTAAAACCAAGTCCTTTCTTTTTGTAGCTACGATTTTGGTTTGGTTTCTTTTGAAAACCAGAACCAGAATTGTAACCTTTTTTCTTGTTTAGTCGTTGTTGAACTCTTGAGGTGTAAAACTTAGGTTTACCATTAAGATTTAAATCTTTTATTTCAGAAATATTAATTTCTGTAAGTTTGAAAACCTTCTTAATCATTTCTGGTTTAACACCTCTTATTGGAAACTCTTTATCAAAATATAATTTGTCAGAACCATTCAAAGTATACACAACTTCAAATGTCTCATCATTCAAATTAGATTTTGACAATAAAAACTCTTTACTGTAAACCCGTTTTCCCGATGATTTAGAACTCTTTTCAGACGAACTCAAACTCCTGACTGACTGACACGAACTTTCGGACTCGGACTTTGACTCTGACTCCCCATCCTTATCCAACACCTGATCGACCACTCGTTTTATCAGTTCAGACTCATGATCTGTGTCACACCCCGACCACGTAAAACAACAAAACGTGGCGGAATCGTCGGGGAGTGTTGTAACAGAATCATTGTTTCATAACACATGGGAAATTGAAATGCTGTTTTATTGATTTAAGAGTTACAATGTCTTAACAAACAAAGAAGTAATACAAAATTTAACTAGTCTTGCATCTTTTAATGTCACTAAGGCCTCGTCCAATCCTATGTGAGCATGCGTCAAAATTATCATCAAATATCATCAACTATCGTACCTGAAACACATGTGAAAATATGTCAGCATAAAAATGCCGGCGAGTACATAGGTTTTGTGAAAAATAGGATTCATGACTTAGGTTTAAGAAAATGTTTAATGAAAACTTGTCATGAAACCAGTTTGAGCGTTTGCTTTTATAAAACGTTTGAAAAGCGATAATAAGGTAGATGATATGTAAAAGAGTAATGTAAGGTTAAATGAATAACCAAGTAAAAATGAGTTTGTATAAAATAAGTTGTTTGTAAAACAATGTCTTAAAAAATGTCTAAACTGAAATGATTTAAATAACGCGGCGATATGTAATATCATACAAACACTTATATATAGGAAGTACCAGCGGCGTATCCACCATGCTTGTATCATATTACACACGCCTCGTTACTTAAATCACTTTAAACAAACCACCAAAGTATAAAGTTCATGTTTAAACCAACCATCAAATGCTCTTGTATAAACCATTGTCAATGTTTAAAAATCCAAAATGTAGTCATGTAGTATGTATGTTGTAAACAAAAGTTATGTATGGTAAGTAAAAATGAGACTACTTAAACCATAAGTAAAAAAATGAACCAAAACAAAGTACTTTGAGTAAATCAAAGTACTTTGAGTATTTCTCAGGTATGAAGTGATAACCACTCCAACTTAGAGAAAATCTCAGAATTCAAGTGAGTTGGGGGTGAGAAGGGTGGGGGTATTTATAGGATTTCTAGCACCGTTAGGATCGTTTCTTGATTCCCGTGCTTTAATCTTGAGCGCACAAGTGGGCACAAGGTTTTGTGATACTAGGGGCATCCAAAACCAGTCCATAGAATCAAAGAAACTAAGTGCAAAACCATGGGAGCAGCTGGGTTTTAATTAAATGAAGTATTCTGACCTGGGAGAGGCTTACGGACCGTAAGCAACTCCATACGGTCCGTAAGGACCTTATTTGCTGGCAGTAACTTTCAGCAATTGGCAGAACAGGCCCCTGCACCTCCAAACTTGGTTTTTGATGCGTTTTGACACGTTTAAGCCCCGTTAACCCCATTTTAAGGCTCTAAAATGAAGTTAAAGTATAGGGAACTTGAAACATGCTCAAAAATATGTCGGATGTCGGTTCGTCTGGCCGTACGGTTGCGTTGTTCGGTTAATTACGACGGAAGTCGTAACGGACGCAAAAACGATCCAAATTGCGTGACGAATGGATTTTTGACAAGCCAATCACTAAAACATAATATTTTAATGATTACATAAATTTTTGGATGTCCGGAAGTATTCAGAACGTAAAATATGCGCGAAAATGCAAACTTATGCACTTTTTGACGTTTTTAGTCCCTGAATGACCAAAAAGTTTATTTTAGCACACCGAACACCTCAAAGCCTATTTCTAAGCTATGTAAAGGATATCTTGGGTATGTTTAACTTATGGCCAAGTTCCGGAATGTTCGTTACAGTTCAAATTGGCATACTTTCGCAGTTTGTCGAATTTAGTCCCTGTAAGCGAATAAACTTGATTTCGGCACACCAAACCTTCCAAAACTTATTTCTAAGTAATGTAAAGGTTATTTAAGGTATGTTAAGCCTATGTCATTGTTCCGGAGTGTTTGTTGCATTAAACTGGTTATATTTACGCATCAGTGCGCGTATAACCCTCTAGAAAGCGATCTAATAGCCCGAAATCGAACAAGAGTTGATATGCGCAAATGATACACATGTTTATACAAATCCCAAGTATGAAATACAATATTTCATTGGTTTGGTATTTGTTTGATGGTTGAAGTGACACAGGTGTCACAGTCTCCCCTACTTCAGGAAATTTCGTCCCGAAATTTATTTAGAGGAAACTTGTGAGAGCTTGAAAGATGAAGTTGAAAAGATCGAACAATACTGGCTAGAGTCCTGAACTTCTAGTAACCTTAAATAACATCATGCTTGCAACGTGAGAGGGTCACTTATATACAAGTATATAAAGCGTTATTGGTGCGTCCACCGTACCTCTATTACATTGTTCACATTTTGTTATGATTGCCACTATTGGTTCTTACACATAATAAGTCTTACTGTGGTTTTCGTGCACTGAACTTCATAATTATGTATGCATCCATAATTACGTAATTCCTTGCATAGTAACGTAGTGCATCTTATAATGTGTAGGGGAAGGAAACAATGGATGAGCCGGTGATGATTGTGCCTAGACCACCATAGGGTCTTTTAATTAAATCAACGAATGATTTAAATAGACTACCAAGGAGTCTGTTCAGCTATATCACCATATGTCATTCTTAACCAGATTCTGAATCAATCTTTTGACTAGACCACTAAAAGGGGTCTCTTTCAATTATAGAATGGTACTATATAATCCAAGGGTCTTAACGATTACGTAGAAGCCCATTAAGGATTTAAGGTAGTACCTTATGGATATCCTACTACGAATCCCTCATATGAAGATATGAAAGGTTCTACGAGGATTTGGATAACGAATATCCAGAGTATAAAACACAAAATATGCATAAAAGAAAACGCAAAATGCATAAACACATAGTCACATAACCACAAAATTGTTTATCTTGATTTTAAACTTGTCATGATTTTGTTAATTTGTTCTGCTAACTGAGCACATGTATTTAAAGAACACCAGGTATCCAATCAGTGGATTTTGATTGGTGCTTTAAACATTATCAAGAATCTAACTATGAAGTTAGAAAAGATCTTAAAGAGAAAATTCGATTTCGATTATAAGGAACCGAAATTTTCGAATTAAGGTACACAAAGAATCCAATTAAGGACTCTAATTTGAATGACAATTTTCCACAAGGATCTAATTGTGAAGATAAAAGATCCATATGGATTTTGGGAATTGAAGATGTTTTGAAATCTTGCACTGGGTGTGCTTATGTCAAAACATGAAGTAAAAATGCTTATGAAGTTGAGATGCTAGATATGCCAAGGCGACATATGAAGCGGAATTTGAAGGTTAAGTCAATGTATGAGGAAAAATATTTTTGAAAACTATGCATGGGGTTCTAAAAAAATGTGTGCAATGTTTTTGAAACCTTATATATATTACTTTTGAAATCATAAAGTAGGTGTATTAGGTAGGTAGATTTATAAAAAAAAATGTTTAAAAATTATGCGGGATGAATTTTGAATTATGTATAAGGTTTTTGAAAACATGAATGATGCTTTTGAAATCATGCACTTGATATAAGTAATTATACTGTATTAATAACATTTTGAAATCATGAAGGTTGTTTTTGAAAACATAGACAATGTTTTCGAAATTATGCATATGATATGTTAAGTAAATACACTATATTAAAAAAAAATGTTTTCGAACTATATAAAATGTTTTTGAAGTCATGAAGGTTGTTTTGAAAACTTATGTTATGCATGTTGAAAAAAAAAATCAGAACGTAACGAATATGAGATTTGAAAATACCCTTAGTTATCTAACCAGGGATTCAAAGGCACAGATGTGCAAGAGCACGATTACTCATAATGTCACATTATCTTATGTACTTCGTCTCCTAGAATGGAACGAGTACTTTAAATTTTTGAGGAAATCATGAGCGATCACTTGGAAGGGAGAATCACAAGAGTAGTTTGTAAAGAACATAGTTCCTTGGTGTAGGTATCATAGGGAAATGCCATACACACATGTAACTAGACTTGTACATCAGAATTTTGAACAACAATTTTTATTTATGAACAAGAAAGATTGTTTCACAATACAAGAAAACAAAGGCATAAGACAGCAACATCTCAGCCAAATGCTCATCCAAGGGTTGGATTTGCATTGACAATCTTCGGGCATTTGTTCCTGAAATGGCTCGTCTCGCCATAGTTGTAGCAAGTACCAAACGGAAAACGAGCTTGAGTGAGGTTGACTTGGAGTTTGGTAGCAGCAAGGTTTATAGCAGCTTTGTTTTGGATAGCAAAGCGGCATATGTTAATCAAATGTTCCCACCGTCCATAGTAGGTACATTTGGAGCAGGGTATGAGGTTTAAATGATGACGGTTACATCGCTTGCACCATGGGCCAGCTCCCAAGTATGGCTTCCTAGCTAGTGGCGATGCTACTTGGCTAGGTCCCGCTTGATTAGGTGTAACTGTTGCGGGTTTCCTTGAAGCCTTACGCTTCCTTGATTTTGGTGCAAGCTTGACTTCTACTTCCTTTGGTGACTCTTGAGTGGCTCCATTTTTGAGACGAGATATGGCAATGCCTAGATCCACAGACTTTAAAATCACTTCGCCTATTTGCTGGGCAAATTTGGCTGTTTGCTCGGACATTTGACCGTTGCTGAGGTAAAGAGACATTCTAGGAGAAAATGAAAGACATATGAAGCAACAAATGAAATGTTATCGGATACACAAAACAGAAAGGCAATGCATACGAATTGCGATCATTTGTTTGTTACCTAAGGCGAACAAATGAGACGGTGACAAATCAAAGCAAACGGGTCATAATAATACATCGCTGAAGACATGCTCGCCTATAAGTGAACACTCACCCCAAGAGTTCCCAGGTAAGAGTGACTGGTCCGATACTGCGGATTTGTACGAACACTCTAGCCTTAGACAGAAAACTCAGAGTACAGGCATTCACTCTTCCAGTTTGCACGTTTTCACATTATTTAGACCCAAACTTTGACGAGTTTGAAAACTCAAAAGGCACTAAGCCAAATATGAGTCAAACTGGAACGGTTCAAAACCTTAAAATAAATCACCCTAGAACAGATGATTAGTTTTCAAGGCAGATCAAAATTTATGTTCTTATTGTGGTTGTCACTTAAGGATAAGTGATGATATTGTTTTTATAACTAAACGCAAGTAAACTCGCGTTAGGGTCCTAGGAAGGTTATAGACTAGGTGAAAGCATTTCTAATAACCTAATTCCCTATAACCATGAGCTCTGATACCAACTTTTCTGTCACACCCCGACCACGTAAAACAACAAAACGTGGCGGAATCGTCGGGGAGTGTTGTAACAGAATCATTGTTTCATAACACATGGGAAATTGAAATGCTGTTTTATTGATTTAAGAGTTACAATGTCTTAACAAACAAAGAAGTAATACAAAATTTAACTAGTCTTGCATCTTTTAATGTCACTAAGGCCTCGTCCAATCCTATGTGAGCATGCGTCAAAATTATCATCAAATATCATCAACTATCGTACCTGAAACACATGTGAAAATATGTCAGCATAAAAATGCCGCCGAGTAGATAGGTTTTGTGAAAAATAGGATTCATGACTTAGGTTTAAGAAAATGTTTAATGAAAACTTGTCATGAAACCAGTTTGAGCGTTT
This sequence comes from Helianthus annuus, assembly GCF_002127325.2. Lineage (NCBI taxonomy): Eukaryota > Viridiplantae > Streptophyta > Magnoliopsida > Asterales > Asteraceae > Helianthus > Helianthus annuus. The sequence continues at coordinate 141,340,490 of NC_035438.2, read as the reverse complement.
GCTTTTATAAAACGTTTGAAAAGCGATAATAAGGTAGATGATATGTAAAAGAGTAATGTAAGGTTAAATGAATAACCAAGTAAAAATGAGTTTGTATAAAATAAGTTGTTTGTAAAACAATGTCTTAAAAAATGTCTAAACTGAAATGATTTAAACAACGCGGCGATATGTAATATCATACAAACACTTATATATAGGAAGTACCAGCGGCGTATCCACCATGCTTGTATCATATTACACACGCCTCGTTACTTAAATCACTTTAAACAAACCACCAAAGTATAAAGTTCATGTTTAAACCAACCATTAAATGCTCTTGTATAAACCATTGTTAATGTTTAAAAATCCAAAATGTAGTCATGTAGTATGTATGTTGTAAACAAAAGTTATGTATGGTAAGTAAAAATGAGACTACTTAAACCATAAGTAAAAAAATGAACCAAAACAAAGTATTTTGAGTAAATCAAAAAGTTATGTTTTGCAAAGCAAAAACATGTTTAAATGATACAAACATTTATGTGGTGAGTTAACGCATACATCCAAGCCTTGAGACAGCAGGATAACCTTAGAGTAAAGGTTATCGAAGTAAAATGTTTTCAGATTCGGTCATTCCATCCATCCAAACAAACCTAGGATTTTAGGAACGGGATTTGTCAAGTCCTATGGTACCACTACCTACTACCGAGCGGCATGATCGGTGTTAATGAATGTAATAAAGAACCATTTAAACAAACCAAATGTTATACCAAATGTAAACAAGTTATGTGAAAACAATATACTAAGTATGCTAAGTAACATACAAAGCAGAAAAGTTATGTAAATCAATGTGCTAGCATGTTAAATGAACATACATAGCAAAAGAAATGAAATGTAAAACAATGTGCTTAGCATGTCAAGTAAACATACATAGCAAAACATAATGAAATCATGTACTAATAGTGTACTAATGAACATAACAAGTATATGGTATGAAAACATGAAAAAACATGAAAGTAACAAGTAGGCACATGTGTTTCACCCCAAAATGTTTGGAAAACAGTAAAAGAGGGGTCTATGTACTCACTTGAGGGTGCTTAGAAGTCTTGAACAACAACCAAGAAAAGCTAGAGGGATCACGGAATCAAACGGCACCCTATATAGATAACTACATAAATAACCGGACCTAAATCGGGGATTGGATAGTATGAGGTTTCGTAAACCAAATGAGTATTGGAACTCATATGATATGGTTAAACAAAACCCACATACTAAAATGAAACCTAACCTAAGTGCTTACGACCCATTACGACCCGTTTAGGTAGCTTATGCTACTTTAACGCGTCGTTTGCGTAAAACGCGTTTGGACCGCTTAACTAGTCCTATGACAAGTAAAATATGCCTTAACATGTCTAATATAGTTACCTAATTAGTTTAGATGTCAAAATTTAGGTTACATATGCTTTAAATAAATTTTGGTGCAAAAAGGGCATTTTGTTAATTTACCTAAGGCATAAGAACTACTTATCATACAACTACTTAAACGACGTGACCATAAGGTATAACCTCGGAAGGTTATTCCCAATACAACTATGGTCACCTAATGTATATGGTCGGATCCTAAAGATCGACCAAATGGGTCGGATTCGAAAGTATAAGCGATTGATTAGATCGCTTACCTTTACGACCCTAAACAAGCACAAATCTAAAATCGACGAGCTAAACATGCTAGAACATGTTTAGTAAAGTTAGAAAACAGGTTTGGTATCAAAACAAACGGTTTTGATACCCTAGAGTAGTTTGGTTACAAACTACGCAAGAAAACGCATTTTGGCCGAAACTACGACTCGTCACTGAGCCTAGATAACGTGGTAATCAGTAGGTGTAGTAACTAGGGACTATAACCATTGTGATTACGCTCACGTTATGAAGTTCAAACGAACTTCGCGTTGACCAAAAACTGGTCAAAGCAGAAAGTCAAATGCAGTTTGACTTTAACGCTAAAACGAACGAAAAACGCGAAAGAATACTTACAGAAGGTCCCCGCAAGATTGAATTCCAAGTATTTCTCAGGTATGAAGTGATAACCACTCCAACTTAGAGAAAATCTCAGAATTCAAGTGAGTTGGGGGTGAGAAGGGTGGGGGTATTTATAGGATTTCTAGCACCGTTAGGATTGTTTCTTGATTCCCGTGCTTTAATCTTGAGCGTACAAGTGGGCACAAGGTTTTGTGATACTAGGGGCATCCAAAACCAGTCCATAGAATCAAAGAAACTAAGTGCAAAACCATGGGAGCAGCTGAGTTTTAATTAAATGAAGTATTCTGACCTGGGAGAGGCTTACGGACCGTAAGCAACTCCATACGCTCCGTAAGGACCTTATTTGCTGGCAGTAACTTTCAGCAATTGGCAGAACAGGCCCCTGCACCTCCAAACTTGGTTTTTGATGCGTTTTGACACGTTTAAGCCCCGTTAACCCCATTTTAAGGCTCTAAAATGAAGTTAAAGTATAGGGAACTTGAAACATGCTCAAAAATATGTCGGATGTCGGTTCGTTTGGCCGTACGGTTGCGTTGTTCGGTTAATTATGACGGAAGTCGTAACGGACGCAAAAACGATGCAAATTGCGCGACGAATGGATTTTTGACAAGCCAATCACTAAAACATAATATTTTAATGATTACATAAATTTTTGGATGTCCGGAAGTATTCAGAACGTAAAATATGCGCGAAAATGCAAACTTATGCACTTTTTGACGCTTTTAGTTCCTGAATGACCAAAAAGTTTATTTTAGCACACCGAACACCTCAAAGCCTATTTCTAAGCTATGTAAAGGATATCTTGGGTATGTTTAACTTAGAGCCAAGTTCCGGAATGTTCGTTACAGTTTAAATTGGCATACTTTCGCAGTTTGTCGAATTTAGTCCCTGTAAGCGAATAAACTTAATTTTGGCACACCAAACCTTCCAAAACTTATTTCTAAGTTATGTAAAGGTTATTTAAGGTATGTTAAGCCTATGTCATTGTTACGGAGTGTTTGTTGCATTAAACTGGTTATATTTACGCATCAGTGCGCGTATAACCCTCTAGAAAGCGATCTAATAGCCCGAAATCGAACAAGAGTTGATATGTGCAAATGATACACATGTTTATACAAATCCCAAGTATGAAATACAATATTTCATTGGTTTGGTATTTGTTTGATGGTTGAAGTGACACAGGTGTCACAGTCTCCCCTACTTCAGGAAATTTCGTCCCGAAATTTATTTAGAGGAAACTTGTGAGAGCTTGAAAGATGAAGTTGAAAAGATCGAACAATACTGGCTAGAGTCCTGAACTTCTAGTAACCTTAAATAACATCATGCTTGCAACGTGAGAGGGTCACTTATATACAAGTATATAAAGCGTTATTGGTGCGTCCACCGTACCTCTATTACATTGTTCACATTTTGTTATGATTGCCACTATTGGTTCTTACACATAATAAGTCTTACCGTGGTTTTCGTGCACTGAACTTCATAATTATGTATGCATCCATAATTACGTAATTCCTTGCATAGTCACGTAGTGCATCTTATAATGTGTAGGGGAAGGAAACAATGGATGAGCCGGTGATGATTGTGCCTAGACCACCATAGGGTCTTTTAATTAAATCAACGAATGATTTAAATAGACTACCAAGGAGTCTGTTCAGCTATATCACCATATGTCATTCTTAACCAGATTCTGAATCAATCTTTTGACTAGACCACTAAAAGGGGTCTCTTTGAATTATGGAATGGTACTATATAATCCAAGGGTCTTAACGATTACGTAGAAGCCCATTAAGGATTTAAGGTAGTACCTTATGGATATCCTACTACGAATCCCTCATATGAAGATATGAAAGGTTCTACGAGGATTTGGATAACGAATATACAGAGTATAAAACACAAGATATGCATAAAAGAAAACGCAAAATGCATAAACACATAGTCACATAACCACAAAATTGTTTATCTTGATTTTAAACTTGTCATGATTTTGTTAATTTGTTCTGCGAACTGAGCACATGTATTTAAAGCACACCAGGTATCCAATCAGTGGATTTTGATTGGTGCTTTAAACATTATCAAGAATCTAACTATGAAGTTAGAAAATATCTTAAAGAGAAAATTCGATTTCGATTATAAGGAACCGAAATGTTCGAATTAAGGTACACAAAGAATCCAATTAAGGACTCTAATTTGAATGACAATTTTCCACAAGGATCTAATTGTGAAGATAAAAGATCCATATGGATTTTGGGAATTGAAGATGTTTTGAAATCTTGCACTGGGTGTGCTTAAGTCAAAACATGAAGTAAAAATGCTTATGAAGTTGAGATGCTAGATATGCCAAGGCGACATATGAAGCGGAATTTGAAGGTTAAGTCAATGTATGAGGAAAAATATTTTTGAAAACTATGCATGGGGTTCTAAAAAAATGAGTGCAATGTTTTTGAAACCTTATATATAATACTTTTGAAATCATAAAGTAGGTGTATTAGGTAGGTAGATTTATAAAAAAAATGTTTAAAAATTATGCGGGATAAATTTTGAAATTATGTATAAGGTTTTTGAAAACATGAATGATGCTTTTGAAATCATGCACTTGATATAAGTAATTATACTGTATTAATAACATTTTGAAATCATGAAGGTTGTTTTTGAAAACATAGACAATGTTTTCGAAATTATGCATATGATATGTTAAGTAAATACACTATATTAAAAAAAAATGTTTTTGAACTATATAAAATGTTTTTGAAGTCATGAAGGTTGTTTTGAAAACTTATGTTATGCATGTTGAAAAAAAAATCAGAACGTAACGAGTATGAGATTTGAAAATACCCTTAGTTATCTAACCAGGGATTCAAAGGCACAGATGTGCAAGAGCACGATTACTCATAATGTCACATTATCTTATGTACTTCGTCTCCTAGAATGGAACGAGTACTTAAAATTTTTGAGGAAATCATGAGCGATCACTTGGAAGGGAGAATCACAAGAGTAGTTTGTAAAGAACATAGTTCCTTGGTGTAGGTATCATAGGGAAATGCCATACACACATGTTACTACACTTGTACATCAGAATTGTGAACAACAATTTTTATTTATGAACAAGAAAGATTGTTTCACAATACAAGAAAACAAAGGCATAAGACAGCAACATCTTTTGCTCAGCCAAATGCTCATCCAAGGGTTGGATTTGCATTGACAATCTTCGGGCATTTGTTCCTGAAATGGCTCGTCTCGCCATAGTTGTAGCAAGTACCAAACGGAAAACGAGCTTGAGTGAGGTTGACTTGGAGTTGGGTAGCAGCAAGGTTTATAACAACTTTGTTTTGGATAGCAAAGCGGCATATGTTAATCAAATGTTCCCACCGTCCATAGTAGGTACATTTGGAGCAGGGTATGAGGTTTAAATGATGACGGTTACATCGCTTGCACCATGGGCCAGCTCCCAAGTATGGCTTCCTAGCTGGTGGCGACGCTACCTGGCTAGGTCCCGCTTGATTAGGTGTAACTGCTGCGGGTTTCCTTGAAGCCTTACGCTTCCTTGATTTTGGTGCAAGCTTGACTTCTACTTCCTTTGGTGACTCTTGAGTGGCTCCATTTTTGAGACGAGATATGGCAATGCCTAGATCCACAGACTTCAAAATCACTGCGCCTATTTGCTGGGCAAATTTGGCTGTTTGCTCGGACATTTGACCGTTGCTGAGGTAAAGAGACATTCTAGGAGAAAATGAAAGACATAGGAAGCAACAAATGAAATGTTATCGGATACAGAAAATAGAAAGGCAATGCATACGAATTGCGATCATTTGTTTGTTACCTGAGGCGAACAAATGAGATGGTGACAAATCAAAGCAAACGGGTCATAATAATGCATCGCTGAAGACATGCTCGCTTATAAGTGAACACTCACCCCAAGAGTTCCCAGGTAAGAGTGACTGGTCCGATACTGCGGATTTGTACGAACACTCTAGCCTTAGACAGAAAACTCAGAGTACAGGCATTCACTCTTCCAGTTTGCACGTGTTCACATTATTTAGACCCAAACTTTGACGAGTTTGAAAACTCAAAAGGCACTAAGCCAAATATGAGTCAAACTGGAAGGGTTCAAAACCTTATTATAAATCACCCTAGAACAGATGATTAGTTTTCAAGGCAGATCAAAATTTATGTTCTTATTGTGGTTGTCACTTAAGGATAAGTGACGGTATTGTTTTTATGACTAAACGCAAGTAAACTCGCGTTAGGGTCCTAGGAAGGTTATAGACTAGGTCAAAGCATTTCTAATAACCTAATTCCCTATAACCATGAGCTCTGATACCAACTTTTCTGTCACACCCCGACCACGTAAAACAACAAAACGTGGCGGAATCATCGGGGAGTGTTGTAACAGAATCATTGTTTCATAACACATGGGAAATTGAAATGCTGTTTTATTGATTTAAGAGTTACAATGTCTTAACAAACAAAGAAGTAATACAAAATTTAACTAGTCTTGCATCTTTTAATGTCACTAAGGCCTCGTCTAATCCTATGTGAGCATGCGTCAAAATTATCATCAAATATCATCAACTATCGTACCTGAAACACATGTGAAAATATGTCAGCATAAAAATGCTGGCGAGTACATAGGTTTTGTAAAAAATAGGATTCATGACTTAGGTTTAAGAAAATGTTTAATGAAAACTTATCATGAAACCAGTTTGAGCATTTGCTTTTATAAAACGTTTGAAAAGCGATACTAAGGTAGATGATATGTAAAAGAGTAATGTAAGGTTAAATGAATAACCAAGTAAAAATGAGTTTGTATAAAATAAGTTGTTTGTAAAACAATGTCTTAAAAAAAGGTCTAAACTGAAATGATTTAAACAACACGGCGATATGTAATATCATACAAACACTTATATATAGGAAGTAACAGCGGCGTATCCACCATGCTTGTATCATATTACACACGCCTCGTTACTTAAATCACTTTAAACAAACCACCAAAGTATAAAGTTCATGTTTAAACCAACCATCAAATGCTCTTGTATAAACCATTGTCAATGTTTAAAAATCCAAAATGTAGTCATGTAGTATGTATGTTGTAAACAAAAGTTATGTATGGTAAGTAAAAATGAGACTACTTAAACCATAAAAATGAACCAAAACAAAGTATTTTGAGTAAATCAAAAAGTTATGTTTTGCAAAGTAAAAACATGTTTAAATGATACAAACATTTATGTGGTGAGTTAACGCATACATCCAAGCCTTGAGACAGCAGGATAACCTTAGAGTAAAGGTTATCAAAGTAAAATGTTTTCGGATTCGGTCATTCCATCCATCCAAACAAACCTAGGATTTTAGGAATGGGATTTGTCAAGTCCTATGGTACCACTACCTACTACCGAGCGGCATGATCGGTGTTAATGAATGTAATAAAGAACCGTTTAAACAAACCAAATGTTATACCAAATGTAAACAAGTTATGTGAAAACAATGTACCAAGTATGCTAAGTAACATACAAAGCAGAAAAGTTATGTAAATCAATGTGCTAGCATGTTAAATGAACATACATAGCAAAAGAAATGAAATGTAAAACAATGTGCTTAGCATGTCAAGTAAACATACATAGCAAAACATAATGAAATCATGTACTAATAGTGTACTAATGAACATAGCAAGTATATGGTATGAAAACATGAAAAAGCACGAAAGTAACAAGTAGGCACATGTGTTTCACCCCAAAATGTTTGGAAAACTGTAAAAGAGGGGTCTATGTACTCACTTCAGGGTGCTTAGAAGTCTTGAACAACAACCAAGCAAAGCTAGAGGGATCACGGAATTAAACGACACCCTATATAGATAACTACATAAATAACCGGACCTAAATCGGGGGATTGGATAGTATGAGGTTTCGTAAACCAAATGAGTATTGGAACTCATATGATATGGTTAAACAAAACCCACATACTAAAATGAAACCTAACCTAAGTGCTTACGACCCATTACGACCCGTTTAGGTAGCTTATGCTACTTTAACGCGTCGTTTGCGTAAAACGCGTTTGGACCGCTTAACTAGTCCTATGAGAAGTAAAATATGCCTTAACATGTCTAATATAGTTACCTAATTAGTTTAGATGTCAAAATTTAGGTTACATATGCTTTAAATAAATTTTGGTGCAAAAAGGGCATTTTGGTAATTTACCTATGGCATAAGAACTACTTATCATACAACTACTTAAACGACATGACCATAAGGTATAACCTCGGAAGGTTATTCCCTATACAACTATGGTCACCTAATGTATATGGTCGGATCCTAAAGATTGACCAAATGGGTCGGGTTCGAAAGTATAAGCGATTGATTAGATCGCTTACCTTTACGACCCTAAACAAGCACAAATCTACGACTCGTCACTGAGCCTAGATAACGTGGTAATCAGTAGGTGTAGTCACTAGGGACTATAACCATTGTGATTACGCTCACGTTATGAAGTTCAAACGAACTTCGCGTTGACCAAAAACTGGTCAAAGCAGAAAGTCAAACGCAGTTTGACTTTAACGCTAAAACGAACGAAAAACGCGAAAGAATACTTACAGAAGGTCCCCGCAAGATTGAATTCCAAGTATTTCTCAGGTATGAAGTGATAACCACTCCAACTTAGAGAAAATCTCAGAATTCAAGTGAGTTGGGGGTGAGAAGGGTGGGGGTATTTATAGGATTTCTAGCACCGTTAGGATCGTTTCTTGATTCCCGTGCTTTAATCTTGAGCGTACAAGTGGGCACAAGGTTTTGTGATACTAGGGGCATCCAAAACCAGTCCATAGAATCAAAGAAACTAAGTGCAAAACCATGGGAGCAGCTGGGTTTTAATTAAATGAAGTATTCTGACCTGGGAGAGGCTTACGGACCGTGAGCAACTCCATACGGTCCGTAAGGACCTTATTTGCTGGCAGTAACTTTCAGCAATTGGCAGAACAGGCCCCTGCACCTCCAAACTTGGTTTTTGATGCGTTTTGACACGTTTAAGCCCCGTTAACCGCATTTTAAGGCTCTAAAATGAAGTTAAAGTATAGGGAACTTGAAACATGCTCAAAAATATGTCGGATGTCGGTTCGTTTGGCCGTACGGTTGCGTTGTTCGGTTAATTACGACGGAAGTCGTAATGGACGCAAAAACGATCCAAATTGCGCGACGAATGGATTTTTGACAAGCCAATCACTAAAACATAATATTTTAATGATTACATAAATTTTTGGATGTCCGGAAGTATTCAGAACGTAAAATATGCGCGAAAATGCAAACTTATGCACTTTTTGACACTTTTAGTCCCTGAATGACCAAAAAGTTTATTTTAGCACACCGAACACCTCAAAGCCTATTTCTAAGCTATGTAAAGGATATCTTGGGTATTTTTAACTTATGGCCAAGTTCCAGAATGTTCGTTACAGTTCAAATTGGCATACTTTCGCAGTTTGTCGAATTTAGTCCCTGTAAGCGAATAAACTTGATTTCGGCACACCAAACCTTCCAAAACTTATTTCTAAGTTATGTAAAGGTTATTTAAGGTATGTTAAGCCTATGTCATTGTTCCGGAGTGTTTGTTGCATTAAACTGGTTATATTTACGCATTAGTGCGCGTATAACCCTCTAGAAAGCGATCTAATAGCCCGAAATCGAACAAGAGTTGATATGTGCAAATGATACACATGTTTATACAAATCCCAAGTATGAAATACAATATTTTATTGGTTTGGTATTTGTTTGATGGTTAAAGTGACACAGGTGTCACAATCTGTATCGGACGCTGTGAACGTGACGTCAATATTGTCTGGTAAAACATCGGTTATCTCGGATTCTAACTTAATATTAACCGCCTGTTTTAGTTCTTCCTCATTAGGTTTTCTAGGCGAGTACCCTTCACAAATCGGAGGCGGACACTTATTATAACAGACACCCTGTTTCTTACCAGTATCCTTCTTCTTCTTTGATTTTGTTTCTTCATCTTTAAACGCCTCGAAACCTTCAACTGTTGGATAAATTCTATCCATTACGTAGTCACAACCTTTGTAACTTTGCAGAAATCTTCTGATTCTTTCATTCTCAACTGCTTCACTATCCAACTCTTTCTTCAACTTTGCACATTCTTCTATGTACATGTTGATCTCTTTCTGCTTTGTCATCATTGTTGCATTTAGCATCTTCAAAGCTTTTTCTCTTTCTGAGTTAGTCTTCTCCAGACCATTCACATGCCTATTCAATACATCATATGACTTTTTCAAGTTCTTTACATCAAATAACAATTGTTCTTTCAACTTTTCTAACTCACTAAACCTCTCGTCTTTCTCTATACATTGTTTACAAGACTCTAAACATGTAAGACAGGGTTTTGTGACTTCAACGATCTTCTCGACTTCAACACTTTTTTCAACCTCCACAATCTTCTCAATCACTTTGACTTCTTTCATCTCCTTTGCAGCTTTCCTCTCTTTCAGTTTCTTCAGTTTTTCTGCAAAATAAAATTCAAAACTATCAGAAGATAAGTGAGTTTTTCTAATATTAATCTGTTCAATTTCTTCATCACTATCACTTGTTTCTGATGAATTGTTTTCAGAAGAAACAGATCCTTCATCTTCACTCTTCTCTTCATCAGATAACACTTCCATCCATTCTTTCAGCATTTCTGGCTTTCGAGTAATATGTGCAATGAACGCTTTAACATTTGAATCAGCTAGAATAAACTTGTCCCAGCTAAAACCTTCAGCCAGTTTCTCATCATCTTGATCAATGATGCCATAATAAGCTTTCCTGTTTGCATCCTCGATCATTCTTCCATGTGTCGTTTGAGGTTCTTTTTCTTGATGCGGTTGATGAGTGATTTGCTGATAAATGGTCTTCCTATAATAATCATCTTTCCCAGACGATTCCTTTTCTCCTCTTGGCTGCTGATTCTTGCACTCTCTTTTAAAGTGGCCTTTCTCTCTGCAACGAAAACAAACAACTTTAGATTTATCAAATCCAATATTAGAAAGATTTGCATCCAAGAAATCAGTTCTCCCTGTAACCAATCTAAACTTTTCTGCTCTCCTCAAAACGTTCGCCAAGGCCCACTTGATGTCCATCAATTCTAGCTCCTCTGCATCGATCTGGTCATAATCTTCTTTTGTCAGCATTGGATTACCAATTCTTCCGGCAATCAACCCTTCATAAGATTCCAATGCAGTGACCAGTAATCCCATATGATGCTTTACAACTTCTTCAGAATAATTTTGACCATTTTGAAGATGTAAAGCTACATTGCACTGAATCGAATGCCCATTTCCAGCAGATACACTTTGAACACTTGGAGGATTTACCGGTGAGAACCCACTAGTGTTGACAGATCCTTGACTGCTTGGTTCAGATTGATTTCCAGCACTAAATGCAGTTTGTATCTTTGGACTGGCTTCAGTAGTTTGAACATTTCCTTTATAGTACAGTTTGATATCTTGCTGATGAGTAGAACTGTTCATTCTGGCAATTTTCTGCTGTTCCAGATCTTGTGCCTCCAGTTTCTCGATAAACTGTGCAATAGATAGCCTGCTAAACTTTCCGGAATTCTTCAATATCATCAGATATGTGCCCCATTCCTTTTGCGGTAATGCATGAGCAAGCTTTTCTACCCATTCTGCCGGAGTTTTTGTTATCTTCAGCTGCGACATGGTGCGAACAAGATGACAGTATCTCTCAATGAGAGTCTTTGTCGTTTCACCAAGCATGCAAGTAAACAGCTCAAACTCCTTTTTCAACAAAGCTGCTTTACTTCGTAGCATTTCCGTACTTCCCTCAAACTTTTTCTTATGAGCTTCCCAAATAGAGTACGCATTGTCATCATGTTGAAGCAACACAAATATATCCTCCTTTACTGCTTGCTGTAACAGATTGATCATCATTTTCTCACCTTTATAACTTTCCCTCTCTTGATCAGTGAATTCAGAAATGATTTTATCGACATTCATAGCGCTTTGTGGTCTAACGTATTCAGTTTCGATGCTCTCCCATGCTTTTAGATGATTCGCCTGCACCCAATTCTCGAAACGTTTCTTCCATCCGTGATAATCTTCAATTCCCATCAGTTTCGGAGGTTTTTGCATCGTTCCAGTTTCATTCTCCATTGTCATGTTCTTAGCAATGTCGGTCGGACTAGCAGGAGTTGTAGCAAACGCGTTGTAAAACTCAGAATCCATGCTTCAGACTTGTATCACTTGACGATCTCGAATTCGCCTGACGATCTTGAAATACCTGACGTAACACAAACAAACAAAATACAATCAGTTTAAAAACACTACTTATCAAAACAACTGAATCAAAACGATACTCCGTGCGATCTGAAACACTCGAACTGATGATTTTTCTGTGCGGATTGAAGTTTGAAACCCTGTGTAGGATAGCTAAGAACCTGATCAAATACAGATGACTTGACACTTTTTCGTGCAAACTGACAGACTTTTTCAGGCAAACTGAATGAATGAACTAGGACAAATGGGCTATGAAATATGAGCTTCCAATGGGCCGCAAACAACGAAGTTCACTTGGGCTGGGCTTAGAAGGATTTGAGCCAAGATTTGCACAAAACAATGTTGTAACTGTTGTTGATATATAAAGCAGACAAACAAATTGTCTTTCAAAAATCTATAATTGATGTGGATATTGATGTGGCCAACAATTTTTATTACTATTACATGCTCATTGGACCATTTAACCCAACCAATCACATGGGCCGATTATAAAGACAAATCACATGGGTCAATCACATACATGTACAGCCGACAACTTGATCAAATACTCAATGCTCATTGGGCCAACAATCTACACTCATGTGAACTTGATTTAATATGCAATCTTATAAATCGACAAGTCTTTATCACACTTGTTAATTGGGCCTTTATAATCACTGATACAACATATAATTGGGCGGCAGCTAATAGACTTTAAAAATCACCTATGATACCACATCTAAGCCGACAACACATGCACCTTATCACTTCACATGTACTGACATCACATGCACCTTAAATCTAAATCTTGTGGCCGGCAACTTTAATATGTGATTGGGCCACTTCTTTTACTCATATGAAATATGATAGGGCCACTTTAAACCACTAACCCGACAAACTATAAACATGCATACCCTATCATTTAAATCTGACAACTTTAATATCCACATGAATATAGATGGGCTTCTATCGATAAGCACATGAAACTGACACAAACCGACAAAATATATGAGTAAATCACATGCAAACTAGTATCAATTTACGAGGGTCTAACACCTATCACATGATCATTTTTAATGTTTCAAGCAGTCAATTTCAAACGGAAAGTATTGTTCAAACGGAAGTGATACTTTCAAACGATCATGAACTATTTTCAAATGACAGAATCTCTTTTCAAACGATTGGAAGCCAATTTCAAACGATTGGAAGCCAATTTCAAACGATAGGCAGCAGTTTCAAACGGAGGGTTCTATGACGTCATCATTTCACGAACCATTTCAAACGGACAGGTAGTTTTATATCAGTTTTAGTTCGATTTTTAGTCTGAAACTTGTAAGGCTTTGTTAAAAGTCAATTGCGAACACAATCTGAAGATTTGGACCAATTTTAACCGTAAAAAGTATCGGTTTTGAACAGAAGGTGTAGAAAAACAGATTTTCAAGCTGAATATGGCAAGAACTCCTCGTCCTGAGCTCTGATACCAATTGAAGGATCGGATTCGACCTGAATGAGTCGTTCGGAAGAGCTCTCGTACGTTTCAGAGGCGGAAACTAAGAAACGAACTTGTAAACAACTAGAAAATCACTTTAATCCTCTTTTATATTCAATTGACAATGTTTACAGTGAGAGGAAATACCGGAAGCACTTCGGTATCAATTGAACAACCGTTACAAATGACATCAATTGAACTGTATTTATAGTACAAGGACCTACCGTTTGAAACCTCTCAAACGGTCAACAAATATTCAAATGGCCATGCTCAAACGGAAGTCTTCATGTAATTGGTCATTCAAACAGAGGCTTCTAATTAGACCATTAAATCATTGCCTCTCATTGGACCATGCATCTTTCAAGTCAACATATACATTTCATGAATATAACATCTTCACGTGCATGTTGTAGAACTAATAACTTGTGATGTCATCATTATGATGTCACTTGTGATGTCATATTGATGATGTCACACTTGATCAGGTCCGCACCGAAACTGAGACTCGACATAAGACGAAGACGACAGATGACTGCACCAACAAGACCCCTGAGGTTGCGACTCATGCTAGCATCACTCGAGACCAGAACGTGATAACTCGAGATCTCCTGGTTGCGACTCGAGACCGCGTGTTCTCGAGTCGAGACCACCTTGTCTCGACTGGGCTGCCTACCTTGGTTGTTGGGCCACAATTTGTTATGTTTGGACTATGTGTTTTACTGGGCTATGTGTTAACTGTTACTGTTTAAACCGTGTAATTGTTAGAGCAGGCCCAATAACTTAAATGATAACTGTGTGCATTCTATGTGTTAGATACATGTAGGATATACGTGATTACTTGTACCCCAAACCTGACCTATACCGGTAACCATGTTAGGACGTGGTGACCAGCAAGCTTGACCAAGTAAGCTAATCTGCCGAGAAACCCAAGGTGAGTTCACAACTTAAAGCATGCATTCCCGGTGGATTGGGAAACGGAACTGAAAACAACACTATTCCCTTGTTACTGGGAACAAACTTACTTCTCTTCCCTTGTTACTGGAAACCTTTGGTTAATTACGGTTTATACGGAATGCGACAAGCAACAGTAAACGAAACTCTATCACTTAAGTCCCTACTACATTATACCGATTAGTCGCCGGGGTCTGGCGAATGGGTTATTAGTTGATAGCGCTATTTAGGTCTAACCAGCCTCACACCGACCCTTGTTACTGGGAACGGGCGTGAACTAATAGACTCTGACAACCGTCAATGATGATAGAACATTGACAAACGGGGCACTGCGGAAACGTGGGGTTAATTTAGTATTCGGTATTGGAAAAACAGTTTAGTCGCTTACTTTGGGGTAGCTCCCCATGGCATGTATAAACGGATAAATTAACTGGTGAAACAAGTTTTTGGTAATTAAAAACTGGACAACTCGTGAACTCGCCAACATTTTTGTTGACACTCTACTGCATGCTTTGCAGGTAACCAGTGACTCAGGAGCTTGCTACTTGGGGATGAGTAGTGGTCGTCTAACCCATGTGTTGGGTTCTAAATAACTTGAACCATGAACTTCATTTTTAACTGTTTTGTCTATGCTTCCGCTACTTATGTTATTATTTAAACTTAAAACCTTTGAACTTAATTATGATACTTACTAACCCTGTGGTTGGTGAATATCACTCATGGTATTAATTAAATTGCTCAGTATAATTGGTGGCTGGATCCTGGTCAGTCACGCCCTCACGCGGATGGTACTTCGCATGTGGATTTTGGGGGTGTCACAATTATGGATGTGTTTCGAGTAGGGTTCATATAGAGCAAGTTCTCCGGTTCCAAAAACTTTTTTTACAATTTCAATTATAGGTTCTCCTGTCTTCCTAAATCCCCTCACGTAAACTAGTAATGCATCTGGTGTCACACCCCAAAAACATCGCAGCTGAATATATAACGTAGTGGAGACGGAAGTTGGAGCCCATTTATATCTTGCCGATCGATGCATTTAATTGTTGGACATTTTAGTATGTTTTAAATGTAAGTTATTTAAACATTACGTTTTAAGGCACGACACAACCATGACATAGTTAAGTTGTTTATGATCCTCATGGATCTTATTACATTCGTCCCAGAAGTTTTGAAAGTTAGTCCAACATTATTACGTAACAAACATGCATCAACAATCACAAGATACGCCATAATTCCCGAAGCCGAACTCCAGTACCTGTAGAACACGTTAAAATCAAGTGTCAACACAAAGGAAGGTGAGTTCACTTATTCATTTACTAACAAATTTTATTCCAAGGAAAACTTTCTGTTTAGGTGTTTATTTAAAACATCCATTTAACTCTTAGAAAGTCCATTTTACTTTCTTATTAAAAATCCATGGGCCTTCCGTCAGTTCATTACTCCGACAACAGTAATACTGCCCAGGTTTTGTATATTAAATTAAGGGATTTTTACATATTTCCCCCTCTTAATTAGCTTTATTACATATTACCCCAACCCATAAATTTAATTACATATTTCCCCTTCCTAAAGAAGCCTTATTACATATTTCCCCGATCTCTAAATTTTTATTACATATTTCCCCAATCTCTAAATTTAATTATATTATTTCACCTTCCTAAACCCCATATATTACATATTTATCCATTTCATTAAAAATACTCTTACATAATTACTATTTTACCCCTAATGAGTTTATTAAATAAATAACTACAATATATTTCCTAGCTTCACCTTTAAACCCGGATATTTTCCACCAGCTCATATTAATAGTAACTATTTATTTTTTTAACAGTAAAAATGTTAGCTTTTTTGTTTTATTTTATTTAATTGGTGTGTTTATCCTTTTGTTATTTATTTTATCGGTTCATTATTTTGTAATAAGAGGTTGTTTTTCATTCGAATATTATCCTTTTGTTATTTATTTTATTGGTTCATTATTTTTTAATAAGAGGTTGATTTTCATTTGAATATTTTAATAACATTTTTATTGTATAGATTATTTTCGAGTTTTTATAAACAAAATAAAGAAAATTTTTGTCAAATTCATCAGTGGAACTGTTGAGGAAGATCCAGATTCCAGAAGAAGAAGCTAGAACGAGACTTGTTGGTCCGGCCAGTTTCTTGTATGGAGAAAAGTTTGCTGTTGGTCAAGGTTAATCTTTGTAGCCTTTCTCCTAATTAGTTCACCTAAAAAACTAAATACAACTTACTTGAATACCTAAAAGGTTTATAAACACTTAACATATTTCTTTGTCAGCGGAATATATTCATCGTTATGCCTGACTTTGTTTTTTCTTGGTTAGGGAACCAGAGTCCCGTCCAACGTTCAAAGAGTAAACCTGTATTATAGTTATTTATTTAATAAACTTATTAGGGGTAAAATAGTAATTCTATAAGAGTATTTTTAATAAAATGGACAAATATGTAATATATGGGGTTTAGGAAGGTGAAATATGTAATTAAATTTAGAGATCGGGGAAATATGTAATAAAAATTTAGAGATTGGGGAAATATGTAATAAGGCTTCTTTAGGAAGGGGAAATATGTAATTAAATTTATGGGTTGGGGAAATATGTAATAAAGCTGCTTAGGAGGGGGAAATATGTAAAAATCCCTTAAATTATTGCGTCAACTTTCAGATTCGTCGCGTACAATACTTATCTGATTAAACTAGACATTGAACAGAATATTAATTCGTCGTTTGACATTGACACGGGGCGACCGGTCACGATGGGGTTGTCAACCCGATAGATCTACCAACAATTCGTCGCGTACAATACTTATCTGATTAAACGACATCATGGGCGCAGGGTTCTTTTTCGAAGAACAATGCACTGCCTCACGTACAATATATATATCCTACTAATATGACAATTTAATACGCGTAGTTGCACGAATCCCCTGAATCTCCATCACTCGAAACTCAGGCCGGCATCCGTCCCAACTTTACGGTCTGTTTCGCCTCGGAAACACCGTACCATCCCAATGTCCCACATTTATTCATCGAAAACGTTTTACTTCGAAACGTATAACAAATCAAATCCAATATATTTTCAGCGAAAATATATACATTTTATATTAAAAGGTATGTTTTATTTCGAAAACATTATTAAACCCTTTTAACGACGTGTTCTACCCCCCAAAAATATGTACAAAGCAGTAAAAAGAGGGGTTTAGTGACACTCACCTTTGGGTGCGTATTTTTAAATAGCGCAATCCCAGAGATTGATTTCTACACGTCCTATTATATATATATATGTATATGTATATGTATATATATATATATATAGGAATGATTTTAAATCAGTACATATAACACAAAAATCCGAAGTTCTTCCGTTTCTTAGAATTATCACATAACTTTGAGATTTTCTCGAAAAGTTGTCATTTTTTACTATGGTGGCAGGTTAAAATATATATATGAGTCCATTATATATATATATTTATTATGATTTTTGCGATTTGAACAATTTTATTGGTGACAATTATTGTATAATTCCGTTAATAACTCTCCCGTTTATATGCAATATATCTACGATTTGTGCGTCGTAATATATATACACAAACGTTCACATAATTTAACACCGAAACACGCGAAATCTTGTCAACTTATATATATTTTGTCATTTTAAAAGCCAATATACATAAAATATCTCCTACGTATCAAATTTCATGCTCGACAAACAAGTTACACGTTTAACGCAATTTTTTACCGTTTCTACCGCACAAAACGCACAAATGTATACATGCAAGGTCTAAACTTCCAACAACATGTTAAAATTTAACATACTTTCACATTTTCATGTTTAAATCACATAACACATTTTAACACATAAAGTTTACCCAAAATTTTACCTATACTAGTGTATATTGAAAAATGCGTATTTTGGCGATTTGGTAACGGTTTTGGGTGTCGGAAGTCACGTATGACCAACCAAACACCAAGTAAACTTAAAATTAGTCAAAATAATTATTTTTAAACTAAAAATATCAGTTTACTTACTGATTTAAATCAGTTATATAAATATTACTCGAAAAGCCGCTTTTTGACCGTTTTAACGCATAGTTTTGCGTTAAACGTTACTATAACCATCCCAACTCGAAACGACTTGATATTTTAACACAATACATGTTATTTACTGATTAAAATAGTGGTTATAATCAGATTAGTGCAGTTTTTGTGCAAGTCACATAAATCATGCGATTTCACGTATTTTACAACACATAAAGCACCAAGTACAACATGCAAAGCTAGTAAACTTTATGACAAAGTTTTATATCATTTTAACACTTCAAATATTCATATTTTAGTGTTTATATTCTGATCAAAATTTATTTTTATCAAATCATGCTCAAATCATCCTTTTATGTTCACATATCAACATGTATGCTCAAGTATAAGCATCTAATGCACCCATATCATATCACAATTATTTTACATGAACTATATGCATCTACATATTCATTTAACTCATGTTTTATTAATCCAAACATTTCAACCTTCATATGATTATCATCAATTCATCTTATCATAAATGCAAATATCATGTTCTTACACATTCAAGAATCTAACAAACAAAAATCCATATATACCCATACATGCATGTATATACACGGCTATATACATATATCCAAATATGACTTTTCATCAATCTACTTTAATCACAACTCATTTTCATGTAGATCACTTTTAATCACACATGTATGAACCTTTTAAGTATCATTTCTTTCAAAATTTGACTTATTAACAAAACACAAGTTCTAACACACACTCATACATACTTACGGCCACATGTATACATATACATACTTTTTTTATAGTCGACTTTTCACACATTTATTTCTAATCATAAGACTTTCGTAAGGATCCTTTTGATCATGCATGCATTAATCTTCCAATAATCACATCAATCAAGAATCAACAAAATAAAAACATAAATATTCACCCACATATACACAAACTTTCGGCCCTACATACATATGTATACACTCATTTTTATTTCTTTCAAAAACCCATTTTGTTTTTAGTTTCAAGTTTTGTGATTAAACTTAAGAACAAGAGAAACTTTCATCACCATCAAGAACATTTATAATCAAAAACAAGGTTTTTATTATAAATTTTATACCATCAAGTTCTTGAATGATTTTTAGTAAAAATTTATGGTGTGGGTCCTGATTGTTGCTTGAAACACCATAGAATCACTTCTAAACCACCAAATGGTCTTGAAAACACTTTGTAATGAGCTTGAATTCTCAAGAACAGGTCGGAAATTTTGGAATATGTATGAATATAGGGGTGTTCGGCCGTAACTTTTATGAGAGAGAGAAGAGATGAATTTGAAATTGTTTGTCTTGGATTTGTGAATATCTTGGTGTATGTAGAAAGCTTTAATCGTCATTCATGTTCTCCAGACACAACATGTGTCATTCATGCAATTGAAAAGAAGGGAGGTGGGGCTGTTATGGGGCTGCCACATACACCACACACACATAACATGCACACTCACACTCACATATACATATAATATATATAGTTAAAAATAGGTATTTTACTGGTTACCGGGTATTTTATCTGGCGTTTTAGTCCCGTTTTAATGCGTTTTAAATTATTTTTAACACTCTATAAAAATAAACTCACCAAAATATTATTTTAAACAATATTTTGTTTGCCGGGACAGACGACGTTGCCGGTATTTGGCAATATGCACGCTGTGGTGCGCGGTATGCGCTTAAAATCGCAAAAATAGGGATTTATGTGTTTTTATTTATTTTTATCATTCTAATATAATAAACTCATTAAATTATTACTAAAATGATATTCAGTTGCCTTGACAGGCTGTGTTGACAGTATTTTGTCGGTATACGCGCTGCATCGCGCGGTACGCGCCTAAACTCGAAAAATAGAGTTTCTTAGCGTTTTAATTTATTTTTCCTCACGAATATGATTAAAATTATTATTCTAATCATAACAGACTATTTTTAGGATATTAACATTGATCGGGTGGTCACCAACGTTCGTTTCACATTTTAACCGTTATGCGATAAGTGTTTATCTTATCGTTACCAACATAATTTTTATCAAAATTTAATTTTACCAACTCATTAAATTTCACATATAAACATCATAATCAATCAAATACAGCCTTTTACCTATTCATAAGACGTGTTACAATTGTACAGTACGGCCTGAAAAGTTGGGTGTCACAGTCTCCCCCTGTTTAGGAAATTTCGTCCCCGAAATTTTACTCTACAGGTTTTGTTTTCGCACAAGGTGGAAATAGCAAAAACAAACTTGATGAATATTGTCTTGTAGTTTCTGCGAGAAACTTGGATTCTTACGAAGAATCCTCGTAGACCTATTTTACACACATCCTCAATTCCTAAACTTACATCTCAACGCTCTCTATTCTTTCAAGGTTCAACATTTACGAGCGCTTAATCAAGAAGATTAGGTCAAAATTCCACCATTTCGGGTTCTACATACGTATATTTGCATATACCTTACCCCGTACCTAAAATAGTCTGAGTTTATACCTGATTGATTCAACTCGAGATGGGCTCTCGAAAGAATCAAATCTCATAAACTCGTCTTCCTTCCTTCTTGCATTCATTTCAGATATCCACAAATCTCCAAATAAATAAATCGCATACGACTGGAATGCTGTAATCACTTCTCCAGTTATTAAGATAACTCTTCTGTGCTTCTACGGTGCTTCGATAAACTTCCGTTTATCTTCCAAATAAATCTCTATAAAGAACAAAATCAGTGTATTATCCATTATACACTTTCTCAACTGAACCCAAACAATACATCATGTACACTACTCTAGCCTTATGGTAGCTTGAGCCTATAAGCGACTGATCCAACTCAAGATGGGCTCTCGAAAGGATCAAGTTAATGTGGCTCAGCTTTTCTTCTATCTGCTAGACCTAATAGCACCTCTGCAAGATAACTCCTTTACCAGAACCAAATCTTCAATCTGGAATTCCAATAGTTTCCTTCAATTGTCCGTGTAATCCTTCTGTTGATCAATTGGTGACTTTTAACCTTCCCTCGATCCAGGCAATTCCTGTCGCTGGTTTCCTAGATAAACTAAGCTCTGGTTAATTGTCCTTTGTCATGTTAGCTCAACAAAGTGGTGATCAACACTTCCATCCATGCAAGGCTTCAAATCGAGGATTGATGATTTGTTCAGCTCTCCAATATCCTCTCACACCCTGAAGGATCCATCCTTCTTCTTCTTCTTCAACAAAACAGATGCACCTCAAACGAAAAGCCTGATCGAATGAAACCCTTGTCTAATAGCTCTTAAGGCTGATTCGACAGTTCCTTCATTCCAAACGGTGCTTAATATACAAGGAGATTGTGCAAATGGATGCAACACCGAATACTAGTTCGAGTTGGAATTCGATCTGTCTCGCAGGGGGAAATCCAGGTAAGTCTTTTTAGGAAAACTTTTGGATAATTGCGAACAATAGGAATCTCTCCGATATTCCTACATTCAGCTTTCGTATCCACCATGTTAACAAAGAACGTAGGATAGCCTTTTCGCAACAACTCGAACATCCTCACAACACTGACGACTCTCAACACTCAACACTCGACTCGGTCGGTCTCCGCGAACATCTTCCGCCTTTCTACTGTCATCAGGATGAGATATCCTAACTATCTTCTTCAAGCGATAGACCCTACTTCATTCCTAGATAATCAATCCATTCTCACATCTGCGTCAAAGCTTCCCAGCTCCACTGGAAATAAACCAATCACTAGAACTACGATCACCTAACTAAATACTACAACTGCGAACGTCCTCGCTAGTGTCTATCAATTTACCAATTACTAGTTCTATAGGGCACTTTATACTCAGCTTACTTGTTGGTGAACACAAAAATGGTTCAGAGTTTCTCGAACAAAACTCAAGTCAGCTTTGGTATTAAAAGTATGAACATAGATCGGTTTTTGTTTCGAAACATACCGGTAACAACAGCAAGTTCGTCTCGTGCCCTCCCAGCACTCGTCTCAACGGCTTTACCCACAACATCCTGTCCCTTCGGTTTCGAGCAATCTCTTTTGTAATGTCCTTACTCACCACACACGTAGCATCCCTCGTGAGTACCTCTCTCCGATGTACTCTTAGCATAGCGCTTGCGAGTTATATGTCTAGTCTGACCATATCTGGCGCACTTTATCTGCTCATCCTCGTGGGTCTTCTTCTCAAAACTACTCCTACCACCCCTGGCAATTATCCTTTCTAGAACGGCTAGAACTGGCTACATACACTTTCCTCGAACTGCGTTTCCCGTCACGCTCCTCATCGGTTTCCTTCCTCGAACACTCAGACTTTCACTTTCGCGAATCCCCAGATCTAGGCTCGGAATGCGGAATTATTTGAATGGTCGATCCGCTGTGACGGCTCGACCTCACGCATATCGTTTCCATGTCATTGCATAGGGTACCAATAAATGATCTTGGGTCACAACCCTGGATTGTTTTAGGTGTACATCTATGTACTGTTCACAAAGTTAATGAAAAATCAGAATTACGCTCTGATTATATCATAACACAGGAACTACTAAAACTTTCCGATCATTATATCACCTGAAGGGTTTTCGATTCTGTGTTCCACCAAAACCATGCCCACGAGCTCGCTCCACGTTCCTGGCCTTTATTTTGGTTAGCATCGCGCTGTTCCATGGCAGTATTAACGCGTTAGGCTATGAGTTGTGCCAACTCCTCTGGGGTAATAGGTAGTCCAGAATCCTATCTTGCTTTTGGTGGAATTTCGTCGTTGCTATTATTTTGCAACAATAATAATCACATAAGACGATAACCAAAAATAATTCGATCATTAAATGGTAGTGGACTAAACATTGCGCATGTATAATATCCACATATTAATGAGAACAATTCTTAACCAAAAGGAACCCATTCGATATTTATATCAGAAATTTTCAGAGCTTGTTTTTAGTACTTAAGACTAATCAAAATTCGGCGTGTCTACATCAACACTCGTAACAAGTCTATATGAAATTTCCTCCAAAATATCTGAAAATTTGGCATGCAAGCCATATTTAGGGTTCACTAAATGAGACATACACTAAAGCTTCAATCCCTGGAAGTCCAACATCTTTCTAATAAACTCTTCTAACTCATCATAACAGTCCATCTGTCCATCTAAGTCCTTCATCGTCTCCATGCCTCCGCGTAACGTGGCGTACTAACGATCACAGTGAGAGTGATTGTTCCAAATCTCCTTCTGCTCCTTCAAAGCGGACGCTGTCTTAGTTCTCGAAGTCGATGCGATCTCTCTAATGGGTCGAGTCCTCTCCCTATGGTGAGTGTAGACTAAAAGAGGTGTAGCAAAACACGTGACTCGAATAGCAAAACAAACAATTCTGTAACGACGGACAAAAGAATCTCAAGCGTAGGCTCGACAGCATCAGTGAGTAGGACTACTGATGGCTATAGAGGCCGAGACGTGACATATCGTAACCGTACAAAGTAAGTGTATGATCAACGTGAATAGTAACACATAAAGCCTCAATAAACAGAAAATCACGTATGCACATAAACACTTAAGGGTTTTCATACATGATAAAATTTTTCTATGTTTATTTAAAAATTCTTGGCTTCGAGAAATTTGGAATTTAAATCTCAAAATTCTTCGGTTGAAGTCTAGTGTTTTCCTCCAAAAACATCTAGTTCGCTAACAACCAATGGCTCTGATACCAACTTCTGTCACACCCCAAAAACGTCGCAGCGGAATATATAACGAAGTGGAGACGGAAGTTGGTGCCCATTTATATCTTGTC
This sequence comes from Helianthus annuus, assembly GCF_002127325.2. Lineage (NCBI taxonomy): Eukaryota > Viridiplantae > Streptophyta > Magnoliopsida > Asterales > Asteraceae > Helianthus > Helianthus annuus. Next base: position 141,315,939 of record NC_035438.2, on the reverse strand, counting down.
GATCGATGCATTTAATTGTTGGACATTTTAGTATGTTTTAAATGTAAGTTATTTAAACATTACGTTTTAAGGCACGACACAACGATGACATAGTTAAGTTGTTTATGATCCTCATGGATCTTATTACATTCGTCCCAGAAGTTTTAAAAGTTAGTCCAACATTATTACGTAACCAACATACATCAACAATCACAAGATACGCCATAATTCCCGAAGCCGAACTCTAGTACCTGTAGAACACGTTAAAATCAAGTGTCAACACAAAGGAAGGTGAGTTCACTTATTCGTTTACTAACAAATTTTATTCCAAGGAAAACTTTCGGTTTAGGTGTTTAGTTAAAACATCCATTTAACTCTTAGAAAGTCCATTTTACTTTCTTATTAAAAATCCATGGGCCTTCCGTCGGTTCATTACTCCGACAACAGTAATATTGCCCAGGTTTTGTATATTAAATTATTGCGTCAACTTTCAGACTCGTATGTTAGCTAGACGATACGAACTAAATATTAACCATGCGGGGATAATCAAAACTAGACAATGAATAGAATATTAATTCGTCGTTTGACATTGACGCGGGGCGACCGGTCACGACGGGGTTGTCAACCCGATAGATCTACCAACAATTCCTTGCATACAATACTTATCTGATTAAACGACATCATGGGCGCAGGGTTCTTTCTCGAAGAACAATATGATGTCTGCCTCACGTACAATATATATATCTTGCTAATATGACAATTTAATACACATAGTTGCACGAATCCCCTGAATCTCCATCACTCGAAAGTCAGGCCGGCATCCGTCCCAACTTTACGGTCTGTTTCGCCTCGGAAACACCGTACCATCCCAATGTCCCACATTTATTCATCGAAAACGTTTTACTTCGAAACGTATAACTTATCAAATCTAATATATTTTCAGCGAAAATATATATATTTTATATTAAAAGGTATGTTTTATTTCGAAAACATTATTAAACCCTTTTAACGACGTGTTCTACCCCCAAAATATGTACAAAGCAGTAAAAAGAGGGGTTTAGTGACACTCACCTTTGGGTGCGTATTTTTAAATAGCGCAATCCCAAAGATTGATTTCTACACGTCCTATTATATATGTGTATATATATATATATATATATATAAATATATACGAATGATTTTAAATCAGTACATATAACACAAAAATCCTAAGTTTCTCCGTTTCTTAGAATTATCACATAACTTTGAGATTTTCTCGAAAAGTTGTTATTTTTGATTATGTTGGCACGTTAATATATATATATATATGAGTCCATATACATATGTATATTTATTATGATTTTTGCGATTTGAACGATTTTATTGGTGACCACTATTGTGTAATTCCGTTAACTCTCCCGTTTATACGCAATATAACTACGATTTGCGCGTCGTAATATATTTATACAAGCGTTCACATAATTTAACACCGAAACACGCGAAATCTTGTCAACTTATATATATTTTGTCATTTTTAAAGCCAATATACATAAAATATCTCCTATGTATCAAATTTCATGCTCGACAAACAAGTTACACGTTTAACGCAATTTTTTACCGTTTCTACCGCACAAAACGCACAAATGTATACATGCAAGGTCTAAACTTCCAACAACATGTTAAAATTTAACATACTTTCACATTTTCATGTTTAAATCACATAACACATTTTAACACATAAGGTTTATGTAACAACTCTCATTAAAATTAATAATTAGAATATTAATTAGCTATTAAGGAAACCCTAATTGAGACACCCAAGTGATTCCACACAAACCCTAAAATTTTCAGAATTTTCAGAATCAGGATCAGGGCCCCTAAAACTCAGGGGGGGATAAACCCTAGCCAATGATTATCTTCATAACTAATTGTAAAAATTGAATTTTAAGAAACTGACAACACAGCAAGCCTACCTGCACGAAGGGCTACCCTATGAAAATAGGGTGGTCACTCGCGTAGCGCGACGGCTAAGGGGGTACCCCTCGCGCTACGCTACGGTGACAAATTTTCAGTATAAATAGCAGGGGTTGGGACTTGAAATTTGGCACTTGAACGACGAAAAGCGGAGTTACGTAGGTCGAGTTATAAGCAAAACAGTCCAACACACACACACAATTATCGAATCGCTGCCGCAGAACAGGGTAATTACTCGATCGCTATTACGATTCAGTTTCCGGAATCAATACATTCAAAGAATGTCTAAGTGCCGCCCACATTGGGCTATGCTTTATCGTTGTCGATAATTCGATAATGAGCCGAAGCATTGTACTTTGTCGTTGTCGATAATTCGATATACGAGTTGAAGTACTATACTTTATCGTTTGTCATTTTGATAAATGAGCCGAAGTATTGCACTTGAACATTCATTGTCAAAATTGATCTCGGGGAATTATCGTAACTGCTGTATTGATCACTAATCCTGTTTTGTGTGCATTATTGTTAAATTAGAAATAATCAAGGCTAATCAGTAGGCTTATACACTGCTCGTTAAATCTGCAATGTGAGTCATTCTTCTTTTTATCAACTGTTTTACAATACTCCAAATTATTTTCAAAGTGTTATAATTACAGGGACTAAGTCATGGATATCTTGATTTATTGGTTAGTGGGGTATTGTGCACATTACTATTTCTCCCAGTTAGGTTCATTGACCTACTAGGGAGAAACGTCACTATTAGAGTTCATTGACCTAATAGTGGTATGACCATCGTCAACATTGTGACTTGTCACCATTGTGACAGAAAGCCAGATAAAAATAAGATATGAACCATTGTAATCGCTCTTATGCTGTAATTTATAACTATGAGTCATTTCCTAAAAACTGAATGAACTCACTCAGTATTTCCCCGCTGACAAAACCTTTTTCAAACATGTTTCAGGTAATCTGTTGTGAGCAAAGAAAAGTGCCAGGAAGCACTACCAGCTTAGAAAAGTGGCTCAGTGTAAATAAATAAAGAAACATGTTTTGGAAAATAAAGATTTCCATTGAAATCACATTATTGTAAATTACTGGGTTTTATCCCTAAATTATATAATGAGCAGTTTTACTACTAAAGATCCTGTTTTAAAAAGACTTCCGCTGTCGCCTAAATTAAATACCGCGGGATTTCTGTTCCGCGGCTCCTGAAACGGGTCAAACCGGGTCGGGGGCCGTGACAGAAATAAGGTGGTATCAGAGCCACTTCTCAAGCCACTGATTTAAGCCAATTAAGTATTTAGAAAATACTTAATTTCCATTAATTGCTATTTTGTGATTATTTGTTTATTTATCTGACTAATTGTGTACAGTATGAGCAGATCTTTATATGCTAGTCAATGTAGTAAGTCATGCAAATTCTTAAATAATTTGACTCAAGTATTAGTACCTTTATTATCTACAATCTAGAAGTCTTATCAAGAAAATCATAAAATAAAACCTCGTATGATGTAAATTTCAATAATACCCAGTAGGAACACAGATTTAAAAAGTTTTCTATAAATTTTATGAATTCTGACTATGTCTATTTTGCTAAACAGCATGAGTAACTTGTCTGAGGCCCTTCAGAATTTAAATCTCTATCCAGTAAGAGTAGAGGTTTCCAGAGATTTCAATAGGTATATACCAGATATAAAAGAACCTATAGAATTCGATGCTTTACCTCCCAAGAAACCCACGCCCAAGGACATAGAAATTGGGGAAAGTTCTAGGCAAATTGAAAAGTTACCATCTCAGGAAGAGTTAGATTCTATAATGGCAAGCCATAATACTATTAAGCCTGTTAATGAAACTATTTTTAATCGCTCTCTTGAAACACCACTACCAATGAACTTAGAACCATCTATTCCAAACCCTTCAATCCACTCGCAAATAGACGAATGGTTAATTAATGAAATACAGTTACAAAACTATCCCTATAAGCTTTTTCCTTAAAGTTCCATCTAGAACCTTTACCAAATCCACCAATGAGTAACAAGAATAAGACTGAACTTCGCTTTGGTGAAGAACTAATAGATACTGGGAATAGAATCCAAGAGACTGGGAAACAGATCTCCTGGAAATACGATAAGAGGGAATACAGTTACTAGAAAATCGTTTACAAAAGGATAGGGGATTTATGAAACTGTTATTGTAATAGTAATAGTAAAACCAGTATGTGTAAGATAAATAATAAAACAGTTGTATATAGAAGCATGAAATTTTAGAAAATTTACAAATTTTGTTCGTATACGTGATTATGTGCAATTAAGTATAATATTTTGTATACTAATTATTTATCTATAACTTAGTTGTCAAATGGAAAACGCTAATAATGAACCAGTTAATGAGGTTAATGATTCTGAACAACAACCGGGAGATCAATATATGACTAGGCAGGATATAGAAAATATCGTTGCTCAAGGGATAGCCAACACTATTCCAACAATGATAGCTCAAGGGATAGCCAACGCTATTCCAGCCATCGTTGCTGCTGTTAAAAATCCAATAGAACCACAACAACCCGTTCCTAGCAAACGTATTTCCGAAGATAACTTCAGTAATAGCGTAAACGAAGGCAATGATCATGTTAATCATGACAATGAACCACAACCAGCGCCGCTCCCTAAGAAAATGAAAGTTGTAACGCCTGGTTGCACTTACAAGGAATTTCTTGCTTGTAAACCATCTGAGTTTGCAGGCAACGAAGGAGCGACTGCGGCACTACGTTGGTTAGAGAAAACTGAGGCAGTAATTGCCATAAGTAAATGTGCTCAGGATGATCAGGTCATGTATGCGTCAAATCTTTTCAAAGAAGGAGCGCTAGAATGGTGGAATACGGTGTTACAATCAAAAGGAAGAAGGATGGCGTATGCTATGAACTGGGAAGAATTTAAAAGCTTGGTAGAAAGAAAATTCTGTCCCGAATATGAAAAGGAACAAATGACAAACAAGTTTTTAACCCACCGAATGGTTGATGTAGATTGTCGAAAGTATACTACGACATTCTTCGAATATGCTCGAGTAGTACCAACCCTGGCTTCGCCAGAGCCAGTACTTATTTCTCGATATATTTGGGGATTGATTTCTGAAATCCGTAACATCGTCAAGGCTGCGAAACCTCGCACGATTGATGATGCGGTAGATTTAGCCAATACTCTGACTGACGAACTAGTACGGACAAGAGAAGAAAATAGAAGGAAGGAAGTAGCCCAAAAGATTACCCAGGTAATCCGTTCGGATAACCATAACGATTTTAAGAAAGGAGGGAATGGGCAATCTTCTACTAGTTCATTTTGCAATTTTTGCAAAAGAAAGCATTTTGGAAGATGCAAAGGATACTGCAATTTTTGCAAAATTCCGGGGCATCAGGAAGAAGACTGCAGAAGGAAGAAATTTTCAGTTTGTTACAACTGTGGAGAAACTGGACATCTTAGGCCAAATTGTCCAAAACTGAACAAACCATCTGACACTAAAGCCAAACCTGCAGAAGAAGCAAAAAGGAATGCAAGAGCCTTTCAATTGACTGCTCAGGAAACAGAGCTTATTCCAGATGTAATAGCCGGTACGTCCTAGGTTACAACGTATACACAAAAAGTATTAACTGAATCTGATGCACACCAAAGTTTTATAAATGCTTCATTCTGTCAAACTCTTAACTTAGACAAATCTTTACAGTCAAAACATGCAAAAAGGAAAATATAACTCTCAGGTCATATAATTCTTCGCTAACCTAATTCCTATGAAATTAGCCGAGTTTGATGTTGTGTTAGAAATAGATTGGTTAGTAGCCAACCCTACTCGAATTCTTTGTAACAAGAATTTTATAGAAAATCCAGGTACCCGCCGGAGAAGTATTTATGATTATAGGAAATAAACCACGTAAGGTCACATGATAAATCATGAAGATATTCACTTAGATCCTGCTAAGATAGCAATGGAAGAGTTCGCAATCTTTAAATGGAAAGTAGGAATTTTGTAAATTTAACCGAATACTATAGACAGTTTATTAAGGATTCTTTTAGATAGATATATCCTTAACTAAGTTAACACAGTTAATTCTAAATAAGAACCCGAACAAAAAGAAGCCTTTAGCTAGCCTTACCAGAAGGAACAGAAGATTTTAAAGTATACGGTAATGCTTCAAAGTTAAAATTTGGATATATGGTAATGCGACACAAAAAGGTAATTGTGTATGCATCAAGGCAATCGCAAAAGCATGAAGAAAGCCTTACCACTTGTAAGCCTAAAAATTAGAAACCACAAGTTATCCTTAAGATTAGGAAACATTATCTAAGCAAGCTTACTATCCATATGGGTCATAAGATTTTAAGATACATATTTAAGCAACAAGAATTAAACATGAGGAAAAAGGGAAATCCTCGATGACTACGACTATGATATTTAGTATCACGAAGGAAAGGCTGAAGACGGTTAGAAGAACTATACAAATAATAAACAAAAGCCGTCGAAGTCCAAGTTGGAGACAAAATGCTATTGAAAGTATTTCCTTGGAAAGGAATTTATAAATTCGGTAAGAGAAGAAGCTAAGTCTCTTATACGTAGGACCATTACCAGTAATCCAACGCATAGGACCAGTAGCTTATCATTTACAACTACCAGAAGAATTAGCTGAAGTACATGATGTGTTTCATGTATCCAATCTCAAGAAACGTCTATCAGGCGAATCCTTGGTAGTACCTCTTCAAGATATAGAGATAAATGATAGAGAAACCCCTACAAATAGAAGATCGGAAGATTAAGTTTCTCAAAAACAAACAACTAGTGTTAGTGAAAGTCCAATGGGAATCCAGAAGAGAACAAGAGTACACTTGGGAACTGGAATCAGAGATGAAGTAAAAATACTCTCATCTATTTTAGTAAATCTCGAGGACGAGATTTTTCTTAAGGTGGGGAGGATGTAACAACTCTCATTAAAATTAATAATTAGAATATTAATTAGCTATTAAGGAAACCCTAATTGAGACACCCAAGTGATTCCACACAAACCCTAAAATTTTCAGAATTTTCAGAATCAGGATCAGGGCCCCTAAAACTCAGGGGGGGATAAACCCTAGCCAATGATTATCTTCATAACTAATTGTAAAAATCGAATTTTAAGAAACTGACAACACAACAAGCCTACCTGCACGAAGGGCTACCCTATGAAAATAGGGTGGTCACTCGCGTAGCGCGACGGCTAAGGGGGTACCCCTCGCGCTACGCTACGGTGACAAATTTTCAGTATAAATAGCAGGGGTTGGGACTTGAAATTTGGCACTTGAACGACGAAAAGCGGAGTTACGTAGGTCGAGTTATAAGCAAAACAGTCCAACACACACACACACAATTATCGAATCGCTGCCGCAGAACAGGGTAATTACTCGATCGCTATTACGATTGAGTTTCCGGAATCAATACATTCAAAGAATGTCTAAGTGCCGCCCACATTGGGCTATGCTTTATCGTTGTCGAAAATTCGATAATGAGCCGAAGCATTGTACTTTGTCGTTGTCGATAATTCGATATACGAGTTGAAGTACTATACTTTATCGTTTGTCATTTTGATAAATGAGCCGAAGTATTGCACTTGAACATTCATTGTCAAAATTGATCTCGGGGAATTATCGTAACTGCTGTATTGATCACTAATCCTGTTTTGTGTGCATTATTGTTAAATTAGAAATAATCAAGGCTAATCAGTAGGCTTATACACTGCTCGTTAAATCTGCAATGTGAGTCATTCTTCTTTTTATCAACTGTTTTACAATACTCCAAATTATTTTCAAAGTGTTATAATTACAGGGACTAAGTCATGGATATCTTGATTTATTGGTTAGTGGGGTATTGTGCACATTACTATTTCTCCCAGTTAGGTTCATTGACCTACTAGGGAGAAACGTCACTATTAGAGTTCATTGACCTAATAGTGGTATGACCATCGTCACCATTGTGACTTGTCACCATTGTGACAGAAAGCCAGATAAAAATAAGATATGAACCATTGTAATCGCTCTTATGCTGTAATTTATAACTATGAGTCATTTCCTAAAAACTGAATGAACTCACTCAGTATTTCCCCGCTGACAAAACCTTTTTCAAACATGTTTCAGGTAATCTGTTGTGAGCAAAGAAAAGTGCCAGGAAGCACTACCAGCTTAGAAAAGTGGCTCAGTGTAAATAAATAAAGAAACATGTTTTGGAAAATAAAGATTTCCATTGAAATCACATTATTGTAAATTACTGGGTTTTATCCCTAAATTATATAATGAGCAGTTTTACTACTAAAGATCCTGTTTTAAAAAGACTTCCGCTGTCGCCTAAATTAAATACCGCGGGATTTCTGTTCCGCGGCTCCTGAAACGGGTCAAACCGGGTCGGGGGCCGTGACAGTTTACCCAAAATTTTATCTATACTAGTGTATATTGAAAAATGCGTATTTTGGCGATTTGGTAACGGTTTTGGGTGTCGGAAGTCACGTATGACCAACCAAACACCAAGTAAACTTAAAATTAGACAAAATACTTATTTTAAAACTAAAGATATCAGTTTACTTACTGATTTAAATCAGTTTTATAAATATTACTCGAAAAGCCGATTTTTGACCGTCTTAACGCGTAGTTTTGCGTTAAACGTTACTATAACCATCCCAACTCGAAACGACTTGATATTTTAACACAATACATGTTATTTGCCGATTAAAATAGTGGTTATAATTAGATTAGTGCAGTTTTTGTGCAAGTCACAAAAATCTTGTGATTTCACGTATTTTATAACACATAAAGCACCAAGTACAACATGCAAAGCTAGTAAACTTTATGACAAAGTTTTATATCATTTTAACACTTCAAATATTCATATTTTAATGTTTATATTCTGATCAAAATTTATTTTTATCAAATCATGCTCAAATCATCCTTTTATGTTCACATATCAACATGCATGCTCAAGTATAAGCATCTAATGCACCCATATCATATCACAATCATTAAACATGAACTATAAGCATCTACATATTCATTTAACTCATGTTTTATTAATCCAAACATTTCAACCTTCATATGATTATCATCAATTCATCTTATCGTAAATGCATATATCATGTTCTTACACTTTCAAGAATCTAACCAACAAAAATCCATATATACCCATACATGCATGTATATACACGGCTATATACATATATCCAAATATGAATTTTCATCAATCTACTTTAATAACAACTCATTTTCATGTAGATCACTTTTAATCACACATGCATGAACCTTTTAAGTATCATTTCTTTCAAAACTTTACTTATTAACAAAACACAAGTTCTAACACACACTAATACATACTTACGGCCACATGTATACATATACATACTTTTTTTATAGTCGACTTTTCACACATTTATCTCTAATCATAAGACTTTCGTAAGGATCCTTTTGATCATGCATGCATTAATCTTCCAATAATCACATCAATCAAGAATCAACAAAAGAAAAACATAAATATTCACCCACATATACACAAACTTTCGGCCATACATACATATGTATACACTCATTTTTATTTCTTTCAAAAACCCATTTGTTTTTAGTTTCAAGTTTTGTGATTAAACTTAAGAACAAGAGAAACTTTCATCACCATCAAGAATTTTAAAATCAAAAACAAGGTTTTTATTATAAATTTTATACCTTCAAGTTCTTGAATGATTTTTAGTAAAAATTTATGGTGTGGGTCTTGATTGTTGCTTGAAACACCATGGAATCACTTCTAAACCACCAAATGGTCTTGGAAACACTTTGTAATGAGCTTGAATTCTCAAGAACAAGTTGGAAATTTTGGAATATGTATGAATATAGGGGTGTTCGGCCGTAACTTTTATGAGAGAGAGAAGAGATGAATTTGAAATTGTTTGTCTTGGATTTGTGAATATCTTGGTGTATGTAGAAAGCTATATTCATCATTCATGTTCTCTAGACACAACATGTGTCATTAATGCAATTGAAAAGAAGAGAGGTGGGGCTGTTATGGGGCCGCCACATACACTACATACACACATAACATGCACACTCACATATACATATAATATATATAGTTAAAAACAGATATTTTACTGGATACCGGGTATTTTATCTAGCATTTTAGTCCCGTTTTAGTGCGTTTTAAATTATTTTTAACACTCTATAAAAATAAACTCACCAAAATATTATTAAACAATATTTTGTTTGCCGGGACAGACGACGTTGCCGGTATTTGGCAGTATGCGCTTAAAATCGCAAAAATAGGGATTTATGTTTTTTTATTTATTTTTATCATTCTAAAATAATAAACTCATTAAATTATTACTAATATGATTTTCAGTTGCCTTGACAGGCTGTGTTGACAGTATTTTGTCGGTATACGCGCTGCATCGCGCGGTACGCGCTTAAACTCGAAAAATAGAGTTTCTTAGCATTTAAATTTATTTTTACTCACGAATATGACTAAAATTATTATTCTAATCATAACAGACTATTTTTAGGATTTTAACATTGATCGGGTGGTCACCAACGTTCGTTTCTCATTTTAACCGTTACGCGATAAGTGTTTATCTTATCGTTGCCAACATAATTTTTATCAAAATTTAATTTTACCAACTCATTAAATTTCACATATAAACATCATAATCAGTCAAATACAGCCTTTTACCTATTCATTACACGTGTTACAATTGTACGGTACGGCCTAAAAAGCCGGGTGTCACATCTGGTGTGTTACTATTTACACTAAATAGCTTTGTAAATGTTTTCGGAACATCATCCTGCATCATCCATACATAGATAAGTGGATTATCGTCCTCTACATCACGTTCAAGCACAAGAACAGACTCCCTTAGCTTAGACATAGACAAATTACAAAGAGGCTTATGTGCTAAATAACCTGGGAGGTTCACTTCTCTAAACTCTTCACCTATTATGTCAAAAGAAATAATCAGATTATGTTTGGCAACCATATCTGTCACACCCTGTCTTTTGCGGAAGCGTATGATGTGTGACTGGTTTAATATCATTGCATTCGATCGTAATAAACAACTACATGATCAAAACGATGTTCATCCATTCATAAAATTTATGTATTACAAACATTGTTTATTCAAGTTCTTAAAACACAACCTTCGACTAGTTTACAAACCAACAGAAGTGGATGACATCTAAACTTCTAGTTACGACACATGCGTCCAAGATCCATCCTGTTACCTGAAATACATGTAATTTTGGAAAACATCAACAAATCATTCAACACTTATCATTTGTCAAAAATATGAAATTTACACTATGTCATGAACTTGAAACCTTGTAAAAATTTGTAGTAACTTACTAGTGTACTTAGTAAGTTTAGTTACCCTTCAAAGTGTGATTGATTCTTTAAAAACATCATTTTTGAAGATAATAGATCTTCACAACTTGTAGTCTCATTTTCTAGAAATATTTCTTTATGAATTTTTATTGTTACACACATGTTTCTACACATTATTAATCACCAAAAATAAGGTTCATTCATTTAAAATCCAAGATTAAGTAAAACTTGTATTTTTAACTTGGTTTCTTGGTATATCACACTTGAAGTTTTAGATCTACAAGACATTAAACTTACTTTGTTCATGACTTATCAAGAAAACAATTTATTCATTCAAGTTCTTGACTTTTGTGAGGATGATTCATTAATCTTTAACACTTTCATCCTCTCATCTTGCTAGATTATGTTTTTAATCATGATCTAGCAAGATCATATGATGACCAACATCAAATACATGAGTAAACAATCAATCAACAAGTATAACAACACATAAACATTAAAATTTCTTATGTATTCAAGCTTATGTTCATGTTTCAAGTTCAAGTTTCTTAGTGTTCTTCAAGATTATCATTATGTATCTTCTTTTAACCACTTGAAATAGATGTAAAATAGAAAGATTAGTCTTCTTACTACTAGCTCAAGGCTAGGGATGATCAAGAGAAAAAATGAGGTGGATAAAAGCAAATGGTGAAGGTCCTTCAAGTTCCGTTGCTTGCAACCTTCCTAGATAGGCTCCATACATCTTAGAATATGCTTAGAATGGATGGAGATGGATTGAAAATGGAGAGTGTATGGTGATGGTGTTGGGCCGTAGCCATGGAGGAAGGAAGAGGGAGTGTTGGGTGTTGGGAAGATGATGAAGATGTAATGCCATAATCTTGTGGTTTTATAGAAATCTTTATCCAATATACAAAGTATATGGCATCTTGTTGGTATATTCCTAGACATAATCTAATAAAATATATCAAAGAAATCAAATGTGGGAACTATGTCCCCTAACTGGTCATCAAGGTGTGGGGGGGGGGTCTAGTTGGATCTTGATGGTTAGTTACTTGGTTAAGTTGAAATGTAAGAGTAATAGCTAGTGTTTTAGTGTTTAGTGATTTTTAAGATGTAATATAGTGTTTAGGGTTCATAACTAGCTTCATAACACTAAAACAATGCTTCTAGTGAAATTTTGGTGTTCCGGGTAATGTTCGGTTAAATACCGGTTCGTTAAAGTGCTAAATATCGTCGTTTAGTGTGCTTTATGTAGTCTTTTATGACAGTTTCGGTTCCCGACACTTAGGGAAGTATTTTGGACCGTTAAACCATTTTTCTGCATTGTATTTAGATGTTTAAATTGTGAAAATAGCTGAATTTTGGTTATTTTCTGCAGAATTCTGCACTTTTAGTGTGTTTTAGGCAATTTCCGGCACTTTATCTATCACCTAGAAAAGCAGTTTTGTGGTCCTTATTTCCCTACACACTATACTAGTGTATCACTTGGTCTCTGGCTCATACTGGACCTCAAAATATTGTCTGTCTATGTACTGAACATCGTCAGTATTTTTTTTGTTTGTCTAATAATGGTGCCAATTCTGTTCTGTGCATTATTAGCACTATATCGTGTTGCATGAAGCAACGAATATGAAATGCCATTGTATGTATATAACAGTCATCAAAAATTCATTTTTCTTGTAAACTAGATCATGCACAATTATTTAAGTATAGATTACTGTTCAGCTAGTGTACGGGATGTACGGAAAAGTGACGGTTGTCACAGTCTCCCCCCGTTAAAAGAATTTCGTCCCGAAATTCAAGCGATGCCATTGGTCGCAGGGTAGTTGTGAATCAGATATAGTCACTTATGTTTAACATTTGTCTTCATGTGCCCATTTACTCTGGGTCATGTTATAAATTCTGTCGTACTCAAGTAAATCAATTATGTCTTTTCGGTGTCTTGTGGACTCTTGGTCCGTAACCTTAACAGGTTTTATAGTAATTTTGTCATTTTGTCATTGACGTGAATCTTATTTGTGGGAACAACGACTGTTCCTTGAGTCAGACTCCTTTAAAGACTAGACACATGAATGTGTCGCGATCACTACTAATTTTGTCATTTTGTCATTGACGTGAATCTTATTTGTGGGAACAACGACTGTTCCTTGAGTCAGACTCCTTTAAAGACTAGACACATGAATGTGTCGCGATCACTACTGATCTTTTTCTGGAAGTTTCATCTTGTGAACAATGGTTCCGATCCCTACACCGGGGATTCAACCTTTTTGTTTTCCAAATCACACTACGCCTTCTCTAGGCGAGACTCCCATTTAAGTCATACTTCTTATCCCAAATTCTTACGATTTCTGCCGCTCATCGGCGCAATCTTTCTGTATTCCGCGGCTGTCTCGATATGATCACGTATCTGAACGATCTTGCCTCTAGTTTTTCCTAGACCATCTCAGACCAGTAGATTATTTATCTTCTGTCTCCGTTCAACACGACAGGGATTGACTTATTACGTTCCATCTAACGCTTCACACGTAGCGATTTAAATGGCGGTGTGATAAATACTGTTGTAGGAAGACTCCACTAAAGGCAAGTGAGTTGTCACACCTTGGCTTTGCGGAAGCGTGGGTTTATTTGGTGTGACTTCTTAATACCATAGCTTAATCATAACAAAGCTATATGAAAATAAAACCATGCAGATCATCCATTGATTTAAGTTTGAAAAGTAAAATACCACAACATTGTCTTAATGCGTTGACACATGCAAGGGAAATTACAATCTAATGACATAAAAACATTGTTTGAAAGACACAACCACAAACTTAAGATAGACGGAGTTTAAGAACTGTGACTCGTCCAGGTAAAAGCCACAACCCCTAAACTTGGATGATCCCATAACTCTACGCAGCATGAAAACGTAGCATACCGTGCCAGATCCTTAGTTCCCTGAAATACATGTAAGTTGGAAAAATCAACAAAAATTGTTGAGCGAGTTCATGTGTAAGTGAGTATGTAAAACCTTTGTAAGTATAAAATCCTGGTATGTAGCAAATAAGGAAAAAGAGATCGCCAATGGTTTGCAAGGCCATTGATATGTGTGATGTGCAGTAGGAAGACTCAAACCTAGCGGATTTTGTGTTGGGCAAAAAGTCACCCCGAGGTCCGTTCTGCTGGGCCTGGGGCTGGGCTCGCTACACCCAGATAGATCTACCGCTACTGTCCATCGGTCCTACAATGAGGATTAATGGCCTCAAGTTGCGCCTACCCACTCACATGATCTAAGTAGTAACCCTCCTAATGCTAACCATACCATGTAAAAAGTACTCATAATCATAGTAACATGTATTTCACCCCCGCGGTTTAAAAACTGAAAACAGTTAAGAGAAAAGGGGGATATGAACTCACAGTGGTGCGTCTCTGACAAGAAAATCTCCTGGTCAAACTGCGGTGCGACGACCTACACGTACTAACTTCTATTAGACGGACGGCCGTGCCTTAGCTTAAGGTTTTAGTTTTTGAGAAATAGTTAGGCAACTATTTCGTAATTACACTTCGTAATTATTTGGTAAATATATTCCTTCCCAAGGAGGGGGGCTTTAATACACGTGCGTTTGTGAATTTTCGTAATATATTATTAAGTCTCACTTAAAATATATTTTAATTCTTTCTCCAAAATATAAATATTTTCCAAAAATATTATATTTTATTACATATAATTTTCCCAAAATAATACCTTTGTCAAAATACGCGTTCACTAGTATTTTCCCGAAGATGCGTAAGTTACGTTTAAAGATCGGGTGGTATTAATAATACCGTTGTAACTTAATATTTATTGTGAAGGCGTTAGAATTATTTTGGAGTCGTTAGCATTTAGTAATATTATTTTTTACCCTAAAAATAATATTTAGATAGTTCACAAAATAATCATAAAAATCTCACAAGTGTTATTACGGAAAAATATATACTAAATATATATTTAGCACGTTTTATTTTTTTTGTGAAAATCCCACCTCCGACTTTTGGAAGTTTTGTAATAGAAATCGTGGCGAAAGTTATTTGGGAAAACAAGTTAAAAATATGTCCAATACACTTGTGATAAAAATATTTACAAGTGTTAGATTTTTGGAAAAATTTCGCCAGGGTTCCTCTGTAACTGGAGGTGGCCACACTTTCAAGTGTATCATTTTCTTTTAAAATTCAAATCAACAATTTCTCAAGCAACAACCAACAATGTTCCAACATCATACTAGTTCAAAAATAGATATAAATCGTAAAAACACTTGAACTTGTGGTTTATCTAAAATATGTAGTAACCTTCCAATACTTTTAGTGGATCTTTATATAAATCAACTCGGTTTCTTGAGAATCTCATTTTTAAAGAAAATGCATTTCCACAAGTTCTTGTAAAAAATTTACAAAAATGATTTTTTTTGTCAAAACTTTGTGTTACACAAGTGTCTACACACTTGTGTGTCCACAAGAATCACCTTTATTTAGTAAAGATTCCGGTTTAAAAAACATGATTCCATTTGACACTTGGTTCTTCGAAAATACCACTTGTAGATCCGTAGATCTACTAGTTTACAAGTCTATTTCATAAGAAAAATTGTTTTTGCACAAGTTCATGTTTAATAGTAGTAGTGTTCTTCGTCTAACCACTTTCACATTTTAACATACTCTAGGTCATGTTACATGAACACGACTTAGCCGGGTTAGATGACGATCCGAGCTACTACTAGCATCAAACAACACTAAATAATTAAAATAAAACAAGTCTCACAAGTTTTACACAATTTCATTGCTTTTATCCAACATGTTTATCATTTTAGTACACTTTTAGTATGTAATCTTGTAGGTTCATGATTTTTAACCGACAAAGTTCATATTAACCACTTTAAAATAGATCAAGAAGGTGATTAGGAACACTTACAACTAGCTCGAGGCTAGGGAAGAAACTAGTCGAAAAACGGGTGGTTAAAAGCAACGTAGTGTGGTCCTTTGCAAGCCGTAAGCTCCGGGCGTCCTTATACGTGATCCTTCACACTTGTGTATGCTTAGAATTACTTGAATGAAATCGAAAAATGGTTAGAGGTGGGGCTTGGTTCTCGGCCGTGAGTTTCAAAGAGAGGGAAAGAAAGTAGTTCTTGAGTGAAGTGATTTATGAGAATGAGAATTATAACTTCTAGGGTTTATTTATAAATCATTACCTTTACCCACTAGTTAATATGTTACCTAGATAATGAGCATTTGGATTAAATAATCGATCAAGGACAAGGGTGTGTCCCTCATGGGGGAAACAATCATTGGGGGGGGGGGGGTTGGGGGGGGGGTGGGGTAATTAGTTCCATTTCAACCAAAGTGTAAGTATTAGATGGTTTAATTAAGTAATTAAATTAGTTACTAATGTGTGGTGAGTTATAAAAGGTGTTAGGGTATTCGGGGACCCTAACTGACTCAGAAAAAGAAAAACAATGTTAATGACAATATTTTTATGTCCCGGGTTAAGTCCGGTTGTTCGGTTGGATATTACTCCGTTAAAGTGCCAGATAAGTAGTTAAAGTGTCGTTAATATTATTATTATTATTATTATTTTTGTGACCCAACGAATTCCCGACACTTTGTAAAGTGTGTAGTATTATTTTGCCAGCTTTTTGCACTTTATTAGTTAGCTTAATGCGGAATTTTTATTTAAAGTGCTGAATTTTGTACTTAAAGTACGTTTTAGGCACATCCGGTCACTATAAATATCACCTAGTGACGCAGTTCTACAACCCTCATTTCCCTACACTCTCTACTAGTGTAGTAAACTATTCCCGGCTCATACAGGCCTTAGAGGTAGTGTCTGCCTGATGCTGGCTTTATCAGCATGTTTAATGGGTTATCCGTTCATTGTGCTACTGTGCTTTTGTGCATCAAGGTTGTCACTAAAGTTCTGTATGTAAACAATGGAGTGACAGTTAATAAAGTATGATGCAAGTATGTGTATGTATCAGTATTCAAGTAACAGTTTATCCAAAATTTTCAAGCAAGCACAGTAATTATGCAGTAATTAAGTAGTAATTAGTTCGTACGGATACCTGGTTTGGTGAGGGTTGTCACATTCTCCCCCCGTTAGAAAAATTTCATCCCGAAATTTTAAGTTCTGCTTCTAGGTGCAGGGGTCTTGGGAAATAAGTGGGGGTATTTCTCTTTCATACCATCCTCACGTTCCCACGTGAATTCAGGACCATGTCTTGCGTTCCAACGAACTTTGACGAGCTTGACACTGCTCCGGCGGGTTTTGTTCACTTTCCAATCTGTAACCTCAACCGGTTCTTCGACAAAGTGGAGCGTGTCGTCAATATGGATCTCGTCTGTGGGAATGACAACAGTATCTTGCGTTGGACTTTTCTTCAAATTTGAAACATGAAATGTGTCATGAACACCATTCAATTCGGCAGGTAGTTCCAACTTGTACGCTACTAACCCAATTCTTTCCAGAATTCTGAATGGACCAATATACCGCGGATTCAACTTTCCACGCTTCCCGAAGCGTGCCACATCCTTCCAGGGTGATACCTTTAACAAAACCATATCACCTACCTCAAACTCTAGAGGTTTCCTTCTTCGGTCCGCATAACATTTCTGACGATCACGAGCCGCCTTGATGCGATCCCGGATCTGTGCAATCTTATCTGTGGTTTCCTGGACCACATCAGGACCAACCAATTGTCTATCACCTGCATCAGACCAACAAAGCGGTGATCTGCACTTGCGGCCGTATAAAGCTTCAAATGGCGCGGCACCAATACTGCTGTGGTAGCTGTTGTTATATGAAAATTCGACCAAAGGCAAAATTTTATCCCAGCTACCGCCCAAATCCATAACACATGCTCTCAGCATATCTTCCAAAGTCTGTATCGTCCGTTCGCTTTGTCCATTGGTCTGTGGGTGAAATACAGTGCTTAGATTCAATTGTGAGCCAAAAGCTTCTTGGAAGGACTGCCAAATCCTTGACACAAACCTTCCGTCTCTATCAGAGATGATCGACTGAGGCACTCCATGGCGTGTAATGATTTCTCTCATGTAGATTTCAGCCAACTTGCTCGTGTTATCTTTCTCTCTGATAGGTAAGAAGTGCGATGATTTCGTTAATCGGTCCACTATTACCCAAATTTGTTCCCATTTCCACTTGTGAATCCATTGAAATTTGTTCCCATTTCCACTTGTGAATCTCAGGTTGTTGCAGAAGTCCTGAAGGCTTCTGGTATTCCGCTTTCACTTTGGCGCACGTCAAACACTTACTAACGTAAACAACAACATCGCCTTTCATCCTAGGCCACCAATAATAATCTTTAAGATCCTGGTACATCTTATCCGCCCCTGGATGGATAGAGTACCGTGATTTGTGTGCTTCGTCAAAAATAACTTTTCTCAAATCACCAAACAGAGGAACCCAAATCCTTTTCATAAAACATAACGTTCCTTCCTCGTTTGGCACTAATTGCTTCTCCATCCCACGGAGATATTCCTTTTCAATGTTCCTTTCCTTTAGAGCCTCTTTCTGCGCAGCACGAACGCGCAAGGAAAGATCTGTCTGAATAATCATCTCCAAAGCCCTAACCCTTATGTGCTTGATTCTTTCCTTTCGACTTAGGGCATCGGCGACCACATTCGCCTTCCCTGGATGGTACTTGATCTCGCAGTCGTAATCGTTCAACAACTCAACCCAACGTCTTTGTCTCATATTCAGCTCTTTCTGGTCGAATATGTGCTGCAGGCTTTTATGATCTGTGAAGAGTGTACATTTCGTACCATATAGGTAATGTCTCCAGATCTTTAACGCAAACACCACTGCGCCTAGCTCCAAATCATGCGTGGTATAGTTCTTTTCATGTACTTTCAATTGACGTGATGCGTAAGCTATAACTTTCTAGCGTTGCATCAATACGCAACCCAAACCTTGATGCGAGGCGTCGCAATATACCACAAAATCTTCTGTACCCTCTGGTAGAGCTAAGATTGGCGCATTGCAGAGCTTGTCTTTTAACAGCTGAAACGCTTCTTCCTGTTTGATTCCCCAATCAAACTTTTTATCTTTCTGCGTGAGAAGCGTCAGTGGTTGAGCGATTTTTGAAAAATCCTCAATGAACCTTCGATAGTAGCCAGCCAAACCCAAGAATTGTCGAATCTCGGTTGGCGTCTTTGGGGTCTCCCAATTCTTTATCGCTTCAATCTTTGTGGGGTCTACATGAAATCCATCCCCATTCACCATGTGTCCAAGAAATTGGACTTCTCGTAGCCAAAATTTGCACTTAGAGAATTTGGCGTACAGCTGTTCCTTTTTCAGCAGCTCCAAAATAGCCCTTAAATGCTGTTCGTGCTCAGCCTTTGTCTTTGAATAAATCAAAATGTCGTCGATAAACACAATCACGAACTTATCCAAGTAAGGCTTGCAAACTCTGTTCATTAGATCCATGAAAACTGCAGGCGCGTTTGTCAACCCAAACGACATAACTAGGAACTCGTAGTGTCCATAACGAGTTCTGAAGGCTGTCTTCGGGATACTTTGCTCTTGTATCCTTAACTGATGGTATCCAGATCGCAAATCGATCTTTGAATAAAAGCTTGAACCTTGCAGTTGGTCGAATAGATCATCGATCCTTGGAAGAGGATACCTATTCTTGATCGTCAGCTTATTCAACTCCCGGTAGTCAATGCATATACGAAAACTACCGTCTTTCTTCTTAACAAACAGGACCGGAGCTCCCCAAGGTGAGAAGCTTGGTCTGATAAATCCTTTTTCTAACAACTCTTGAAGTTGTGTCGACAATTCCTACATCTCTGAAGGTGCAAGTCTATAAGGTGCCCTAGCTACAGGCGCGGCGCCTGGAACTAAGTCAATATGGAACTCCACTTGCCTCTGGGGTGGCAATCCTGGCAAGTCCTCTGGGAAGACTTCCGGATATTCCCTTACGACAGGGATGTCTTCGATTTTTGGCTCAGCAGCTTTCTTGTCCACGATGTGTGCCAGGAAGGCAGCACATCCCTTTTGTAAACACTTTCGCGCTTTCAGGAAGCTGATAATTCTTAAAGGTGTATCACGTTTCTCTCCATGAACCACAATTGTTTCTCCATCTTCGGTTGGGATACGAATGACTTTTTCGTGACAAACAATTTCTGCCTTATTACTCGATAACCAATCCATCCCTACTACCACATCGAAGCTTCCCAGTTGGACTGGTAGTAGATCCAAAGCAAACTCGCGCTCTCCCAATTCGATTACACAACCTCTGACAACTTCATTGGCTTCTACCAACTTTCCATTAGCCAATTCGATTGAGTAGGGAATATCTAACTTACTAGCGGCTAACCCAAGCATATTCTTAAACTCTAACGATACGAAGCTATAATCGGCACCAGTATCAAATAAAACGGATGCAAAGCGTTGGTTTATAGGGAACGTACCAGTAACGACATTGGGATCCTGGCGCGCTTCCCTTGCTTCGATATTGAAAGCCCTTCCACGCGCTTGATTCAGTTCTGGTCAGTTTCGCTTATAATGCCCAATATCGCCACAGTTAAAGCATCCTGGTCTTTGCCCGTTTCCTCCACCATTCCCAGCTTGATTGTTATTGTTTCGGTTCGCATTTCCAGTACCAATTTGATTTGCGTTGTTGCCACGATTCCCATTTCCTCCATTGTTTCCTTGTGGGCGATTTCCATTTCCACCCCAGTTATTGTTTCTATTCCCATATCCCACTTGGCCTCCCCGGCCACCAATAGCCCAACAAGAATCCTTCGAGTGACCAGTCTTTCCACAAGCTTCACATACTTTTAAACCACACCGGCCTGAGTGGTGACGCTGGCAGGTGTTGCACTTAGGATGTGTACCCATATATCCCTTCCTTTCTTTCCAGCACCGGTTGTAGCCTGAGCCGGCGCGCCGACTCTCCTTTCCTGCCCTCACTGCTTGTGCCTTGTTTAAAACTTGAGAACTTCCTTTTATTACCCCCGGACGACTCTACATGAGTCTCCTTTTTCTTTGGCTCGACATCTGAAAACTTGTTAAAACGAACGGCTTCCTCAGTAAGAGCTACTCTCAGATCTATTGCCTCAGTGATTGTCGTAGGGTTGGATGAGGTCACCATACTCATGATTTGAGGAGCTAAACCCCAAATGAAGCGCTCAATTCGCTTGAATTCTGGTGTGACCATATAGGGTACCACGTGAGACAAATCGTGAAACCTTTGAACATATTCCGCAATTTTTGGACCTTCCATCTTCAAGTGCCAGAATTCAGTTTCCAACCTCTGGATTTCAGCGCGAGAACAATATTTTCTACGCATGAGCTCTTTCAGCTCGTTCCAGGTCATTGCGTAGGCTGCGGCTTCACCAAGTGTTTGGACTTGTAAATTCCACCATGACAGGGCTCCGTCCAAGAACAGCCCCGAAATGTAGGTAACTTGCTGGTCTGGAGCGCATTTGCTCATGCGGAGAACAGAGTCTGCTTTCTCAGCCCAACGAACAAAAGCAACAGCACCTCCGGTGCCATCAAAGTTGACAGGCTTGCAGTCTAGGAACTGCTTGTAGGTGCACCCTGCACATACGTCACAATATATGAACGACATTAGCAAACTTGCTAGAGATATCCAATTGAATCATGGTATGTCTTAATGGCTTAGTATTACCATGAGGCGGATTGTTGTTGCCGGTATTGCCAGAATTACTTCCGCTAGCTCCTCCTTGGGAGGTGGCGTATTGCGCAATGGCGGCCGCGATGACCTGCTGAAGTTCTGCCTCATTGGTAGGCATGTGTGTTTGACGTCTCGGTGGCATCTTCTAAAAGATGTGTTCACGTTGGTCAAGTCATAATAGTAATGTGTACGTATATAATGACAGTAATAATACATAACATCCCATGTTAAAATAAACCAAACACACAACATCCCATGTTATAAATAAATCAATCACACAACATCCCATGTTATAAATAAATCAACCACATAACATCTCATGTTATAGAACATAAATAATTAATCAAACATCATATGTGATGAGAATACTGCGATTGCATTGCCATAAACCGAGACCACATGGTAAAGTGTACAAGTACATAACTGTAACATACAACATCAACGACTAAGGGCTACATCACCCCAGTCAAAATATCAAATCAGTGTCAATACATCCCATATACATAACAACAAAAGTCAGGGTCAATATGCAGTCTCCAAAAAGCTGTGCAGTCTGAGCAATCGCCGTCTTCTCAACAAAAGTCCACCCGTGCTGTACAAAATAGCCCTACACTGATGGCGGTGGAGGAGGGGGAAAATGAGAATAGAACAAACGGCGCATGTGGAGCCAATCCTCCTCCATGGCTCGGTGAGAACACAACAAGAAAGCTATCTGCTGCTCCTGTGTCCAAAAACGAGCAGCCGAATCAGGTGACAGTGGTCGAGGGGGATGTGATATCGCAGGATGAGGAGGGCACTGGCATGGGGGTCTCTGAGCTCTCTCGAGCTCCTGCACGCGTTGAGTAAGTGCCTCCTGCTGGACTATGAATGACATGAGAATGTCCTCAACAGAATATCCCATATGAAAAGGATGATAGGGACCGGATGGTGGTATGAAGGGTGGTGACGTCCAAAGAAAAGGCTCACTAGCTGGAGTAAAAGGTGGCACAGTAAATGGTGGAACAGGGGGAACAACAGAAGAAAACTGTGGTATGACCGGGATAGATGTCGGCACATGACCGAAGGGGTGAGTTGAGGAACCCTCTCCTGGGCGCGATGGCGGAGTAATCTGACGGAACATAACAGGTAAGTCGGTGTGGTGAACACCGGTAGTATGAACCGGATGCATAGGAACCTCAGGAGGAACTGACACAGGGGCTGGAACGGGTGTAACTGGTACCACAAAAGGCGGGTACTCTTCATCATTATCAATCCACCCATTCTGGGTGTGCGCATAACGGGGGTCAACATGAGTCGCAAAGAGTGCATGGTCGGGCTCCAAAGGAACAGGGTTAGGAAGAGGAGCGACAACAACAGGCTCAGCGGGTATATCAGCAATGTGAGGGGCATCAACCTAAGCATCAACGGCATGCTCATCCTCCAATAGTGGAGCAACAATAGGGTGATCATCGACAGGTATATCATCAGCCAAAGGGGCAATCGCAAGTGCATCGACATGAATAGGGTCATGCTCCAATGCGGGGTCAGGAGCGTCAACTGGCTCAAGGGCCACAGCAGGCTCTGGGTCATCAAAGTCCATCTCAAAATCAGCGGGATCAGCAAACACAGGATGAACAGGGGCCACGGGATCCTCCATGGGCTGATCTAGATGTACAAACTCAATATCATGATCGGGATCAAAGCCAGGAGGGAAAATAGGGTCAGAATCATCATCAATATCATGATCGAACGCAAGACTAGGGGCAGGGGCAGGTGCAGCGGATGATGCCATATCAGGGTCTGTGTCATGTGAATAGTGCTGCACTCCCTGCGCGTGCGATGGTGCAGATGCCACAGACTCAAAGGAGTCTGGGACTGGTGAATGAACGGGTGCCTCCTCAGCGGGAGCATCGGCAAGAAGTAGGAGATCACCAGCAGCAATGTGGGCCTCGCCCTCAAAATCATCCCCGAGTGGGTCCTCATCGGACAAGTCGACGTCGTCGTCAGCGACTACGTCAAGAGGCATATCAATAACAGGGTACGCGACAAGGGGTACAGGGGCAGGGATCACCGCAAGCGGCAAATCCCCAGCGATAGGGCCATCAGCGGGCTCAACAACGACATCGGGCAGCGCAAATGGCTGAAAATCATCGTCGTTCGTGCTGGTGGTGTCCAAAGTATACACCTCGTGCTCTGATGACACCATGTCGTCCGATACTATGGGCATGGGGTCTGTGGTGTCCGACTCTCCGGTGCCAGATGAAGGCATGTCGTCTGTGACACAAAAACACAAACACACATATGCACAAATAATCAATCATATAGTCATATAAGCACATTAATCAACAATAAGCAATCAAATAGTCCTCCTAGTCCCACTAGCCTCCCAACCTCCCAACCTCCCAGACTGACTCCCTAGTCCCACTAGTCAACTCTCCCAGCCTCCCAGACTGACTCCCTAGTCCCACTAGACAATTCTCCCAGCCTCCCAGACTGACTTCCTAGTCCCACTAGACAATTTTCCCAGCCTCCCAGACTGACTCCCTAGTCCCACTAGACAACTGCCTCAGCCTCCCAGACTAAGCCTCCTAGTCCCACTAGACCACTCCCTCAACCTCCCAGACTGAGCCATAACTAACAAATAAAATGTGCTCAACTTTTGTTTGTAAAAACGTTTTGTGACCTGGATCTAGACTTAAGTGGTATGCAATGTAAAAATGTTTTCGTGAGAGCCCTAGTGATCATAGTCTAGACTCAAGAAAGAATCCTAGTTCGCTATGATCAGTGCTCTGATACCAAGCTGTCACACCCTTGCTTTGCGGAAGCGTGGGTTTATTTGGTGTGACTTCTTAATACCATAGCTTAATCATAACAAAGCTATATGAAAATAAAACTATTCAGATCATCCATTGATTTAAGTTTGAAAAGTAAAATACCACAACATTGTCTTAATGCGTTGACACATGCAACGGAAATTACAATCTAATGACATAAAAACATTGTTTGAAAGACACAACCACAAACTTAAGATAGACGAAGTTTAAGAACTGTGACTCGTCCAGGTAAAAGCCACAACCCCTAAACTTGGATGATCCCATAACTCTACACAGCATGAAAACGTAGCATACCGTGCCAGATCCTTAGTTCCCTGAAATACATGTAAGTTGGAAAAATCAACAAAAATTGTTGAGCGAGTTCATATGTAAGTGAGTATGTAAAACCTTTGTAAGTATAAAATCCTGGTATGTAGCAAATAAGGAAAAAGAGATCGCCAATGGTTTGCAAGGCCATTGATATGTGTGATGTGCAGTAGGAAAACTCAAACCTAGCGGATTTTGCGTTGGGCACAAAGTCACCCCGAGGTCCGTTCTACTGGGCCTGGGGCTGGGCTCGCTACACCCAGATAGATCTACCGCTACTGTCCCTCGGTCCTACAATGAGGATTAATGGCCTCAAGTTGCGCCTACCCACTCACATGATCTAAGTAGTAACCCTCCTTACGCTAACCATAGCATGTAAAAAGTACTCATAATCATAGTAACATGTATTTCACCCCCGCGGTTTAAAAACTGAAAACAGTTAAGAGAAAAGGGGGACATGAACTCACCGTGGTGCGTCTCTGACAAGAAAATCTCCTGGTCAAACTGCGGTGCGACGACCTACACGTAATATTATTTTTTACCCTAAAAATAATATTTAGATAGTTCACAAAATAATCATAAGAATCTCACAAGTGTTATTACGGAAAAATATATACTAAATATATATTTAGCACGTTTTATTTTTTTTGTGAAAATCCCACCTCCGACTTTTGGAAGTTTTGTAATAAAAATCGTGGCGAAGGTTATTTGGGAAAACAAGTTAAAAATATGTCCAATACACTTGTGATAAAAATATTTACAAGCGTTAGATTTTTGGAAAAATTTCGCCAGAGTTTCCTCTCTGGAGGTGGCCACGCTTTCAAGCGTATCATTTTCTTTTAAAATTCAAATCAACAATTTCTCAATCAACAACCAACAATGTTCCAACATCATACTAGTTCAAAAATAGATATAAATCGTAAAAACACTTGAACTTGTGGTTTATCTAAAATATGTAGTAACCTTCCAATACTTTTAGTGGATCTTTATATAAATCAACTTGGTTTCTTGAGAATCTCGTTTTTAAAGAAAATACATTTCCACAGCTTCTTGTCAAAAATTTACAAAAATGATTTTTTTTGTCAAAACTTTGTGTTACACAAGTGTCTACACACTTGTGTGTCCACAAGAATCATCTTTATTTAGTAAAGATTCTGGTTTAAAAAACATGATTCCATTTGACACTTGGTTCTTCGAAAATACCATTTGTAGATCCGTAGATCTACTAGTTTACAAGTCTATTTCATAAGAAAAATTGTTTTTGCACAAGTTCATGTTTAATAGTAGTAGTGTTCTTCGTCTAACCACTTTCACATTTTAACATACTCTAGGTCATGTTACATGAACACGACTTAGCCGGGTTAGATGACGACCCGAGCTACTACTAGCATCAAACAACACTAAATAATTACAATAAAACAAGTCTCACAAGTTTTACACAATTTCATTGCTTTTATCCAACATGTTTATCATTTTAGTACACTTTTAGTATGTAATCTTGTAGGTTCATGATTTTTAACCGACAAAGTTCATATTAACCACTTTAAAATAGATCAAGAAGGTGATGAGGAACACTTACAACTAGCTCGAGGCTAGGGAAGAAACTAGTCGAAAAACGGGTGGTTAAAAGCAACGTAGTGTGGTCCTTTGCAAGCCGTAAGCTCCGGGCGTCCTTATACGTGATCCTTCACACTTGTGTATGCTTAGAATTACTTGAATGAAATCGAAAAATGGTTGGAGGTTTGGTTCTCGGTCGTGAGTGTCAAAGAGAGGGAAAGAAAGTAGTTCTTGAGTGAAGTGATTTATGAGAATGAGAATTATAACTTCTAGTGTTTATTTGTAAATCATTACCTTTACCCACTAGTTAATATGTTACCTAGATAATGAGCATTTGGATTAAATAATCGATCAAGGACAAGGGTGTGTCCCTCATGGGGGAAACAATCGTTTGGGGGGGGGGGTTAGGGTAATTAGTTCCATTTCAACCAAAGTGTAAGTATTAGATGGTTTAATTAAGTAATTAAATTAGTTACTAATGTGTGGTGAGTTATAAAGGGTGTTAGGGTATTCGGGGACCCTAACTAGCTCAGAAAAAGAAAAACAATGTTAATGACAATATTTTTATGTCCCGGGTTAAGTCCGGTTGTTCGGTTGGATATTACTCCGTTAAAGTGCCAGATAAGTAGTTAAAGTGTCCTTAATATTATTATTATTTTTTTTGTGACCCAACGAATTCCCGACACTTTGTAAAGTGTCTAGTATTATTTTGCCAGCTTTTTGCACTTTATTAGTTAGCTTAATGCTGAATTTTTATTTAAAGTGCTGAATTTTGTACTTAAAGTACGTTTTAGGCACATCCGGTCACTATAAATATCACCTAGTGACGTAGTTCTACAACACTCATTTCCCTACACTCTCTACTAGTGTAGTAAACTATTCCCGGATCATACAGGCCTTAGAGGCAGTGTCTGCCTGATGCTGGCTATATCAGCATGTTTAATGGGTTATACGTTCATTGTGCTACTGTGCTTTTGTGCATCAAGGTTGTCACTAAAATTCTGTATGTAAACAATGGAGTGACAGTTAATAAAGTATGATGCAAGTATGTGTATGTATCAGTATTCAAGTAACAGTTTATCCAAAATTTTCAAGCAAGCACAGTAATTATGCAGTAATTAAGTAGTAATTAGTTCGTACGGATACCTGGTTTGGTGAGGGTTGTCACATGAGTGTCCCAACTTTTTATCAAAGTTTATCTCACAAGCACGTATCGTGTTCATATAGTCTGCATCGTTCAGTATCTTAGTCCATCTTTGTTAATATTCGAGTTCTTACGATCAACGGGGTGCTGCAATCCTTGTGATTGGAAAAGATCGTGTAGCATTTTCCTGCAGGTAATGACGTCAAATTTGCGGTGCGCAAATACGGTATCTAGATCATGGCTTCTTTTTATGATCTCTTAATCAATGTGCCGCGTATGCAATGTTGTCGTCTCGTTGCATCGACGTATAATCGAGACTTTGTCGAGAAGCGTCACATAATTGCAACTCTAGCTCCTTAGCTCTTGGTTGCAGGGTTGGCATGAATTTCGTTCTTATCCACCATGTATCTTAAAGTTCTCACTTCGCGAACTCGAAATCCGCCTTCCGTCGTTATAGCACATAACTGTTCTTTTCTCTAAGAGTTGCAAGGTAAATTGCAGCTGTTGCCCACGACCTTCCTTGGTCGTTGGCCACATAAGAATGCAGTCAACCAATATAATCATGATCTATCCAGGTATGGCTTACACGTTCGATTCATGAGGTCCATGAATATTGTCGATGCATGTGTTAAGCCAAATGGTACGACAATGGACTCATAATGCTCGAAGCGAGTCCTAAAGGTCGTTTTAGGATATTTCTTTCTTGTATTCACAGTTGTGGACATCCTGTCCTCACGTTGATCCTTGAGTGGTAACTAGGATCTGATGATTGGTCGGTTCATGGCATCAATCCTTGGCAAAGGATACCAATCCTTGATATCCAATTCTATGGAATATATGCAAAATGGAAACTGTCAACTTTCTCCTTGTGTCCTTAACTAAGGATGTCATGTTCTTAAGTTCCTCTGTCTAGCAGCTCTTGCAGTTATATCGGAGGTTCATGCTTCGCGGACGAAGCTAGTCGGTAAGACGTCATTCGGCACTGGTGCCGTTCTTGGCACGAGGTTTATCCTAACTCCTCTTGTTGCTGCAGGGGCGTTCCTGGCAAGTCTTCAGAAAAGACTTCTGGAACTTCTTCCATAACGGGGACGTTCTCGGGCTCTATACTTGGGTATCCAATCCATGCTGACTATCATATTATGACTTCTCACGTTAGTGGTAACAGAAGGTTCCGGCCTTCTGAGTCCCTAAATACAATCCTTAATTGCCTCGTTTGCTTAAACTAGCCTTCTATATGCCCATTTCTAAAGAATACGGGACGTCTATTTTACTTGAAACTAGGCCAAGCAGTTTCTTAAGTTCTAAGCATGCTAGGTTAAAGTTGATGCCAGTATTAATTGAAAATAGATGCATAGGATTGGTTAATAGGGAACATACCTGTAACCGCATCTGGATCCTGGTGCGCTTCACGAGTTTCGATCGTGAAAACCCTTCCTTGCTTGTTTCTTCCCAGGGCAATTTTTCCTAAAGTGCTCTACTTCACCACATCTGTAGCAACCTGGTATTCTCTTATTTCTTCCATCTGGGTCCTTCGCCCAACAAGCGTCCTTGCTGTGCCTTTCTTTTCCACACTTCCCGCACTTAGGCCTCAGACATCAACCTTCATGGTGAAAATTGCATTCCCCGCACCTCGGCTTAGTCCCCGAGTAAATTTTACCACCGGCCTTATTTGTGGCTCTATCAGTTTTCCTGCCATGCGGCGGTTTCACTTTCTTTCTTTTGTTTGCTTTAGAGCTTCCGTAGCCGACTGGTGTGCCCACCTTTAGGTTCGAGGACTTCCTTTTCTTATTGCCTGATGACTCCACGTGAGTCTCTTTCTTGTTATCCTAAGATTCTGAAAATTCTCTGGCACGTAGAGCTTCTTCAGTAAGCGTAACGCTTAAATCAATAGCCTCTGCGATGGTTGGAGGCCTTGAAGTAGTAACCAAGCTCCTAATTTGAGGTGCAAGTCCCCAAATGAATCGTTCAATCCTTTTGAATTCTGGTTTGACTAAGTAGGGGACGACCCTAGACAAGTCGTGAAATCGCTGGACATATTCAGGAATCTTCGGTCCGTCCATTTTCAGATTCCAGAACTCCACCTCAAGCTTCTGGATTTCCGCCCTAGAACAGTATTTCTTTTCCATCATTTCCTTGAGCTCGTCCCAGATCAGTGTATAAGTAGCATCCGCACCAAGGGCCTGAACCTGAAGGTTCCACCAGGAGAGTGTGCCATCCAAAAACAACCCTGAGATATAGGTAACACTCTGTTGAGGCGAACAGTTACTTATTCTTAGAACGAAGTCAGTCTTTTCTGTCCAACGAACAAACACAACGGCACCTCCTGTGCCATCAAAATTCAGTGGCTTGAAGTCTAGAAATTGTTTATAGGTGCAGCCAGTTGGAGGGCTATTTCCGGTAGTGCCACCGCTGTGTTTGGAGCGGAGGGCTTCATGTCGTGCAATTGCCCGGGAGATGCGTTCCTGAATCTCAGCTTCTGTTCTTGGTAACGTACTGGTGTTTGTGTACCGTCTGGGCGGCATTCTCTTCTGTCAAAAGGTATGAAGTAGGTTAGACAATATTCCATAATTGTCTATGTGGTACGTAGCACCATAAGCCATCATGTAATCACCCAATTTCACATGTATATATACTCAATGTATGAGTGAGGAAACAATTACTGAGCCTTCACATAGGCTTGCCAACTTGGCTTATTGTTTATAATAAAATGAACTCGAGGTTACATCGCCTCGGTCATTTAGGTTTCAGTTATTTCCTGCTATATTAGCTTTATTGATGTGTATGTTTTCCCAGAGATGGGGTTGTTCATGTAGAGGTGATAGAGAGTATAACGTCGCTGAATCTTTTCGAATGTTATCCATCTTCACTCGCTATTGGCTCTCAAACGTCTCGTATACAGGTAGAAGTGTCAGTCGCGAAGTAGGCTAAGACAGGCTTCCTACTTTATAACGTGCTAAAGCACTGATCTATGTATTTTTCTACTAGATGAAGGTGTGAACACCTATTGATTAATTTTGTGTGGTTTTCATTAGCCTGACCCGCAGAGTCCACTAGGACTTTTGTGCACTACAAGTCGTTATTACGTGGGCCCCCGTAATAATGAATTGTCTTGCACAGTTACCCCCAATTTTCACTCGTCCAAGCAGATGATCAATCAAGGAGGGGACACTACTGTCCTTATACCTTTGTCATGGAAAGGACCATTGCGGTGGTCCACGCGCTAACACTCATTATCGTTACGCGCGTATAGCTACGATGATAGGAATAAAGAGAATTCCTAGTAGTTGGAGGGGCACCTTTAAGATGGATACTTCATCTTCCTTTTCTGGTCAAGTGTGTCGTCAATCTTGCTTCACATATGCCGCAGGGATCTCGTCCCGTTGATTAAGAATTCGTTCAAGGTTGCCGCCCCTGCCACGTCATCATCATCGTAGTTAGGCACCTTCACGATCCAGAGGGAAGAGCAGCCATCTCCTACGGAAGCAAGCTCAGAATCTTGTCTGGTAATCACTCTAGCTATGAGCTTTGCAATGAACGTGAGGTCGATAGCTTCATTGTGCGAGTTACGTACAGCAATAGGAGTCGGAGTCGAAAGTATCTTGTTCACGTCAACAATTATTCCGTACACTTATTCGTATGTATTCACGTCAATATTTATTCCGTACACTTATTCGTATGTATGTATTGATAAAAAAATATGTTACTTAGCATATACAGGCATTTCGATGCATCATATTTCATATAACCCTCGTTTTTTTTGGGGGGGGGGTCATTTTTCTAGTTGTCAATTCACAACAAAAACACTACTTGGTACTCGTTCTCACCAAGAGTGCATCTTAATTTTTGGCAAGTCTAACTCGTGTAGACTATGCCTTTGTTGGCACCTTATCTTGAGGGTATTCCTTACTAATGTCCTTGCCTTGTCTCTTTTTGAAAAGTGTTTGACTCGTGGGTCTTGACGCTTATGTGAATGCAATGAAAACCTTTTTGTAAAATGTTTTCGTGAGAGAACTCTAGTGATTGTAGTCTAGACTCGAGAAGGAATCCTAGTTCACTACAATCGAAGCTCTGATACCAAACTATCACACACTGTCTTTTGCGGAAGCGTATGATGTGTGACTGGTTTAATATCATTGCATTCAATCGTAATAAACAACTACATGATCAAAACGATGTTCATCCATTCATAAAATTTATGTACTACAAACATTGTTTATTCAAGTTTTTAAAACACAACCTTCGACTAGGTTACAAACCAACAAAAGTGGATGACATCTAAACTTCTAGTTACGACACCTGCGTCCAAGATCCATCCTGTTACCTGAAATACATGTAATTTTGGAAAACATCAACAAACCATTCAACACTTATCATTTGTCAAAAATATGAAATTTACACTATGTCATGAACTTGAAACCTTGTAAAAATTTGTAGTAACTTACTAGTGTACTTAGTAAGTTTAGTTACCCTTCAAAGTGTGATTGATTCTTTAAAAACATCATTTTTGAAGAAAATAGATCTTCACAACTTGTAGTCTCATTTTCTAGAAATATTTCTTTATGAATTTTTCTTGTTACACACATGTTTCTACACCTTATTAATCACCAAAAATAAGGTTCATTCATTTAAAATCCAAGAAAACAATTTATTCATTCAAGTTCATGACTTTTGTGAGGATGATTCATTAATCTTTAACACTTTCATCCTCTCATCTTGCTAAATTATGTTTTTAATCATGATCTAGCAAGATCATATGATGACCAACATCAAATACATGAGTAATGTAACATCTGTCACTAAAATCAATAATTAGGACGATAATTAGTCAATAAGAAAACCCTAATTGAGACACCCAATTAATTCTGCACTAGCCCTAAAATTTTCAGGACAATCGGAATTAGGATCAGGACCCCTAAAACTCAAGGGGGGTAAACCCTAATTGGATGTTTATCTATTAAAAACATTGTTAACCTCTGATTGGTTAAAATTCTTGACTCATCCAAGCTACTCCCGTGCATGGCAAGTCTAGGACATTTAGGTATCCCTTACGGACCGTAAGGGATCAGGCTTACGGTCCATAAGCAAGGCCAAACTTTGGCTATAAATAGCCGACCTTGGGTCTTGCACAGAACAATTGAAACGACGCTCAAATACTGTCTGTACGTCGAATTAGCTTAGAAACAATACAATTAAACACACACGATCACGAGGTGCTGCTACAATCAGGGTAATAACTCGATCGCTATTACGATTCAACGTCCGATCGATTATAACTATCCAACGATTGTCCGAGTGCTGCTCAAATTGAGCTTATACTTTGATTATTCGTCGTGATTTCGACTTGAATATTTGAGTGCTGTTCGAATTCGGACTATGCTCTGTTATTCGTTGTGAATCCGATTGAATTATTAAGTATTGCACTTGTTAATCATTGTGAGGGTTAAATCTCGTGAATTGACGTAACTGCTGTATTAAGTTACTAACCTATTATGTGTGCATTATTAATAAATTAGGTTAAATCAAGGCTAATCAGTAGGCTTATACCTTGCCCGTTAAATCTGCAATGTGAGTCATTCTCTTTTTCTCAACTGTTTTACAATACTCCAAATTATTTTCAAAATGTTATAATTACAGGGATTAAGTCGTGGTTATCTTGACCGCTGGTTAGTGGGGTATTGTGCACATTACTAATTTCTCATAGTTAGGCAATAAGCCCTAACAGTGGTTAGGCTAATAAGACCTAACAGTGACAAAACGTCACTAATTGGGTGACTGGACCCAATAGTGGTATGACCATCGTCACACGGGTGGCAAGACCAGATATAAAATAAGATACTGCCATAGTAATCGCTCTTATGCTGTAATTTATAACTATGTGTCATTTTATCAAAATTAATGATTCACTCAGTATTTTCCCGCTGACAAAACCTTTTTACAACATGTTTCAGGTGACATACTGTGATACGGAGCACCATCAAGCTTGAAATAGTGGCTCAATTAAATAAATAAACATGTTTGTAAAATAATGAAACGTATGATATTTACGGGATTTATCCCGAAACATAAATAAATAATACTCGGGCATTTTTCAAGTTTAAAACGATCCTGTTAAGACTTGTAACAACTCTTATTAAAATTAATAATTAGAATAATAATTAGTCAATAAGGAAACCCTAATTGAGACACCCAAGTAATTCCGCACTAACCCTGAAATTTCCGGAATAATCGGAATCAGGATCAGGGCCCCTAAAACTCAGGGGGATTAAACCCTAATTGATATTTATCTCGAATTACGCGTTGTAAATTATGGAAATTCGAATGTTGTTGATTCAGCAGACCTATACCACTGAGAAGGCTAGTCTACAAGCTAGATCGCACCCTTTACGGACCGTAAGGGTTAGTCCTCACGGACCGTAAGCCAACCGGCTCCCTTACGGACCGCAAGGGTCCAGGCATACGGTCCGTATGCGAGTCGAATTTCGAGCTATAAATAGCCGACCTTGGCAGTCGACTGTTGGTACAAAAGCGACGTTCAATTACTGTCTATACGTCGATATTAGGCTATTATATCACAATTAAACACACACTGTTCACGAGGTGCTGCCGCAGAACAAGGTATTTACTCGATCGCTATTACGATTTAGTTTCCGGGATCAATATATCCAAAGAATGTCTAAGTGCCGCCCACATTGGGTTATACTTTGTCGTTTGTCGTTAATTCGATAAATGAGTTGAAGTATTATACTTTGTCGTTTGCCGTCAATTCGATAAATGAGTTGAAGTATTGCACTTTGTCATTCCTTGTGAGAATTTGATCTCGTGAGTTATCGTAACTGCTGTATTGATCACTAACCCTGTTTTGTGTGCATTATGGTTGAAATTAGGTTAACAGGGCTAAAATCATATTCCGTCAGTGTTGATGCAGATTTTGTGTCCGATGCTTGTCGAATAGATTAAGTTATTATTTTACGCTGAATTTGTAATAGTTAGTGAAACGGTCAGACGAATGTGTATTGACCCGCTCGTTTGAAGTGGTCAAACGAGAGGGTTATATGTTTGACCGTGTGTGTTTGCTAGACAAATTATGGTTGTATAATGTTTTGTGTCGAAGGATAAGGCATCGAAGGATTGTGTATATCCTTCGATGAGCTCGAAAGATATCCATCGATAGATGAAGATGGACCTCGAAGGATATGTCATCCTTCGAGGTATATGTGTATCTTTCGATAGCTGGATGATCGACAGATGATCTATCGATCAGTCAGTTAGATCCTTCGACCATACAACCTGTGTTGGGTATAAATACCAACACTTGGTCATTTGCAACACAAGAGAGTTAGAGGAGGTTTGAGACCTCACCGGGAGAAATCACCACTTGATTTCTCCCTGGATGTATACTTCTTTGGTATTGGTTCGGTTATCATGTAATCGGGCCGACTTGTAATGTTTTACTACCGGATTAATACAAAGTTTGTTTGTTTATCATCTCTTATCTCTTCCATCTTTGAACATAATCATGAAAATCACGGGTTCGATCCCGAAACAGGGACCTACAATTGGTATCAGAGCCATGGTGCCCGATTTAGTAAAACTAACCGTTTACTAAGTCACATGTGCTCTAGATCTGTGATTTTTGTGCTTTTTGTTCAAGATGTAAAAATGGTGAAAATCAAGAAAACTCAGATCTGGACCCGAATATTCAGATCTGTGCTGAAACGAGTGTGGGGTTTTATGTTTTTCACCTAAATATTCAAGTAATCATCATCAAAAATTGTATACAAAGTGCTTCATCAAATCTGCAAATTTTACATAGTCCTGTGTTCTTGATGTTCTTATCATCTTCATATTTCGAAGGATGTAAGGGATGCTCGAAATGCTCGAAAGATCATCTTTACATCAAACAGGGTTCGAAGGGTCAGATCTTCATACTTCGAAAGATCACCTTTATTCCTAAACAACTTCGAAAGATCAGTTTTGTTTTGTTTCGAAGGGTCATTGCAACAAGATTTCGAAGGATCCCTTCACCTCTTAACGATCTCGAAAGATCAACCTTACCCCCTACAATTCGAAAGATCATCTTCACGCCCCAACAACTTCGATAGACCGACTTTTCAACTTCGAAAGATATGTCAGAGCCGAAAGATTCTGACCTCGAAAGTCTGACCTCGAAAGTTCGTCTGCTTCGATACATCAGAGGGTTATTTGTTACCGAGAATGAGAAAGAAGTGATAAAATAAACTCTTCTTCTTCTGCAGAGAATGAGAAAGAAGATGGTGTCTCGGCTGGATGTTCTTTTGTGAAGGGTTTTTTGACTGCTGGAAGTGGGTATCGAAGAGAGAGAAAGAAGGTTGAGAAAGATAATGTTGGCTGCTGATGGTGAAGGCTGTAGAAGGATAATGTTAACTGATTTGATGTCGACATAATTTTTTGGCAGCTAGGGTTTCTTTTGGGCTCACTTGGGGTTTAATGGAGGCACACATGTTTAATTATTGAGCCCACTTGAGGTATTTTTTTGGCTGGTGATTTATGAGAAGTGAACTCATGTCTTGGGCCTCTATAAAATATCAAATGAAATGGGCTGCGAATGCATGTTTGTATTTATTTTTTTTTTGGGCCATTCACCTTTGGATTTAATTAGATGCCATCTAATTAAAATGGGCCGTGATATTTTTTTTTTGGTGAAGCCCACTAGCAATTTACTAGCAACCATTATCACCCTATGGGCTCACATGATGGTTTCTACAAATTACTAGTGGGAGTGGGGTCGGGTGTTCCCGAAAGATGTTTGAGTTGATTTTTAACGTCAAATTTGTACGGTTTGAGGGCGCGCGGGATGATGATAGATGATGAAAACTTGATTTTTGAAAAATGTGGGGTAGTCACGGTTACCGATGCAAATGGCAAAAATGGTAACGCCACTATTATGGGCCAAAAACAACACGGTATGTTCACTTCCGCACGCCAATATTTATGATTGTTACCGGTTATTCGGAAATGTTCGAAAGCACTTTGTTTATTGTCATATTCTCGCATTTGAAAACGAACGTATGAACCTAGAACGTCAATACCGGTCCTAACGAGTTCACAAAGTCTTTGGAGGGATACAAGTCGGATCCTACGGGGTACTAGGCGAAATTTCTTTATCAACTAGAATATGCAACGAAGAAATCTTTTTGTTTATTGTCATATTCTCGCATTTGGTAACGAATGAATGAACCTAGAATGTCAATACCGGTCCTAACGAGTTCACAAATTCTTTGGGGGGATACAAGTCGGATCCTACGGGGTACCAGGGGACGTTCTTATTCAACTAGAATATGCAAAGAAGAAAGTCGTTTTCATGATTTTTCGGAACCGAGAACATTCAATGAAGATTGACGACAGTTCCGCTCAGTGGAGGGAATTGGTGAACATTTGACGACAGTTTCTTTGAAGTGGAAAGAATCTGTTAAGGTTTAGAGATTTTACCAAAGAAATGGGGGGATAAAAATTTTCATATGTTGAATTTCTTCGGTAAATTTCTAAACGCAATCACAGGTGGTAGAGTTTGTGATTTTCTGGTGATACATACGGTTCTGCGTGGAATGTTTTGCACAGACACATATTTGAAGATTTTAATTAATTCTCCAGCCAGCGTGAAGAGTTTTGCACGGAAACATACAGGTATCTAAAGTCGACAGTAGTGTCAAAGCGCTGTTTACTGAAGACCTGGGGAATCTTTATGGAAGTTGATAGTTCAAGGCTGAAGACCTGCAGGATTCGGTTTTGGGTTTGATGTTTCTTTGGGATTTTACAGGGATCTGGGGGTAACTCAATTCGTTGAGTTTGCAAACGATGTACTTGGTCAAGCTGACTTCCTGAGTACTGATGCTGAAGATCCGTAGTGCATTACGTGGTCAACTTCACAAAGGCGAGACAATGAGATCTGGATGTAGTTCAACTAAGCGTGCCGTTTGGTTGAGCTTGCAAGGGATACACTTGGTCTAGCTGACTTTCCTGAGTGTTGATGCTGAAGATTAAAGTGCATTACTTGGTCGATTCCACAAAGACGGTTTACCGAAGACAGTTCACCAGAAATCTCTATCAATGTAGTTTGCTTGAAGATCAAGACTTGATGCAGTTTTTAAAGAATGGAACCCTTATCAAATGCCGGTTGGAGTATTGGAAGATCAGCGGAAGATCGGTCAATTGAGCCTTTTGAGGAAATTGCACAACACCCAACACGGATACACGTACTTTGAGGGGGAAATATTATACAAGGAGCATCAAGATACTACTTACCTGGATCATCGGTCAAGGGGGAATTTGTTAACACAGAGAAGATGAATACTTGACTGAAGATCGATTGCAGTTGCATTTTCAGCATTCGACAGCAACGGACAAGGGGGAATTTGTTGATGCAGATTTTGTGTCCGATGCTTGTCGAATAGATTAAGTTATTATTTTACGCTGAATTTGTAATAGTTAGTGAAACGGTCAGACGAATGTGTATTGACCCGCTCGTTTGAAGTGGTCAAACGAGAGGGTTATATGTTTGACCGTGTGTGTTTGCTAGACAAATTATGGTTGTATAATGTTTTGTGTCGAAGGATAAGGCATCGAAGGATTGTGTATATCCTTCGATGAGCTCGAAAGATATCCATCGATAGATGAAGATGGACCTCGAAGGATATGTCATCCTTCGAGGTATATGTGTATCTTTCGATAGCTGGATGATCGACAGATGATCTATCGATCAGTCAGTTAGATCCTTCGACCATACAACCTGTGTTGGGTATAAATACCAACACTTGGTCATTTGCAACACAAGAGAGTTTGAGGAGGTTTGAGACCTCACCGGGAGAAATCACCACTTGATTTCTCCCTGGATGTATACTTCTTTGGTATTGGTTCGGTTATCATGTAATCGGGCCGACTTGTAATGTTTTACAACCGGATTAATACAAAGTTTGTTTGTTTATCATCTCTTATCTCTTCCATCTTTGAACATAATCATGAAAATCACGGGTTCGATCCCGAAACAGGGACCTACAGTCAGTACTAAATATGCAATGTGAGTTATTCTTCTTTTATAAACTCTTTTCTCACCGTTTGTGAGCTGTTAACTGTTTACAATACTCCAAATTATTTTCAGAATTATAACTTACAGTGATTAAGTTTATGTAATCACCAAATTACAGCCGGTATGTGGGGTATTGTGCACATTACTTGATAATCGTCACCATTGGGGCAGCCATTGGGTGATATGACCATAATCACAGACACCATTGGACAGGTGGGCCAATGGGTCGAGTGGTAAAGTACTGTGGGTAGTTGGTTGATATTAGAAACATTGTAAAAGATCTTACCACTGTGAATTATAACAAATGTGTCATTTTCCAGTAACTAGAATAATTCACTCAGTATTTCCCCGCTGACAAAATCTTTTTCAAACATGTTTCAGGTGATCTGCTGTAATTCAGGAAAAATGCAAGGGAAGCATTTCAAGCTTAAGATAGTGGCTCAATATAAAATAAAGAAATATGTTTTATCAGTAAAATCTTGTTATTGTAAATTATCGGGGTTTTATCCCGAATTGTGAAATAAAATAATCGGGAAAAGTTTTAACTTAGCCGATCCTGTAAATAAAATTTCCACTGCTAAACTCACAATAAATAAAGTACCGCAGGATTTCTGTCCCGCGGCTCCTGGAACGGGTCAAACCGGGCCGGGGGCTGTGACAGAAACAAGGTGGTATCAGAGCCACTAAGTTAAGCTAATTAAGTATTTAAACGATACTTAATTTTTCCTGATTACTATTACGTGATTATGTGTTTATCTGCTTTTAACTGATTATTTGTTAGTTACAGTATGGGTAAACAAAAGTTACAAGATATCTATCTTAAATTAGATAGATCAATTTACGAAGAGGGAAGTTCATCCAAAACTAAATTTTCAAAGCTCCCTACAATTCCTGAAGAAGGAATATTTGTGCAAAAAGCGAATTATGAATATCCGCTTTCTCCTAGAAAAAGGAATATGATTATTAAGAAAAGTAAGGAACAAATCAGAGAAAAGAATATTAAAAAGGAAACCTAGAAGTTAATTAAGAAATCACCTTGGGAAGATAAACTCGATGAAAAATGGGCAAATTTGTATATGTTAGCCACTGTGGCAGAAAATAAAAATCTCTAGATGCCCTAAATTTAGCAAGCAGCACTTCCCAATAAGTAAATAAATAAAATTTAGTAAAATAAATCTGAGTGTGTTTCCCTGTATTTTGTACAAATAGTGTGCAATAAAACTTCCATGGTTATTTGTTAAACTTTGTTCCAAAGTTTTAACTTGATATTTTGTGCATTTTTGCATATATGCTACACAGCATGAACGAGATATCTGAAGCTTTTCAGAACCTCAATCTGTACCCAGTAAATATAGAAGTTTCTCATGAATTTACGGGATATTTTGCTGATGTGGACCAACCTGTAAAATTCCCTACTCCACCATTGACCAAACCAAAAAGAAAGAAAAAGAAAATTATGTGTGGGGAAGCCGTATACGTAAGAAAAAGCCAGTTACAAAACCGCCTAGAATTAACGACCCTTTAGGAAAAGGAAAGGCAATTATAATCCAGGAAAACTCTAATCAGCAAGAAAAGGAAACTGAAGCCAATAACGAGTCTAGGCAAATGGAGGAACAGTTTGATAAATATTCTCAAGAGATAGAAATAGAAATAGGGCAAGGTTCTAGACCAACTCAGGCAGAAATTGGGGAAAATTCCAACCAAAACCAAAGGTTAACTTTTCAGGAGCAGATAGATATTCTATTGGCAAACTGTGATACTTTATAGCCTGTCAATACGAATATTTTTACCTATCCTATTGAAAATCCACTTCCTATGAACTCTGGACCAGCAATCCCAGATCCAATAGTACACTTCCAACCTGTAGAAATGGAAGAATGGTGGACAAATGATTGGCAATTCCAAAATATTGTCAACGACCCTTATTCCTTTCTTCCACAGTTCGACCCAGAACCCCTACCTAATCCACCAATGAGCAATGAAAATCTGGCTGAACTCCGCCATTTCGGTGAAGAATTGATGGATGCAGGAAATAGAATTAGGGAGATAGGGGGACAGATTGCCTGGAAGTATGACGAGAGGGAACTCCGTTTTTAGGATGACAAGTAGGAGGATGGTAAAACTATCTTTGTATAATAGTAACAGTAAATAGTGAAACCAGTTGTAACATAACGAATAAAACATTGTAAAATATCGGTGTGTATTGATGCATACTATACTGATATAAAATGGAATCGAGAAATCGATAATTTTGACTTTATGTGTTATAAATTGTTCGATTAATTGTATAAATTGCTAATTGCTATTTACTCATAATAAATTATCATCAGATGGCAAATAATGGTAATGAACCAGTAAATGAAGTTAATCAATCGGAGCAACACCCAGAAGATCAATATATGACCAAACAAGATATTGAAAATATTGTTGCTCAAGGAATAGCCAACGCAATTCCAATATTCGTTGCTGCTATGAAAAATCCGAACGATCCGCAACATATCGTTCCTAGTAAACATACTATCGAAGATAATTTCAGTAATAGTATAAACGGGGGCAATGATCATGTTAATCATGACAATGAATCTCAGCACACGCCGCGCCCTAAAAAGCGAAAAGCTGCAACACCTGGTTGCAATTTCAAAGAATTCTTTGCTTGTAAACCCGCTGAAATTGCAGGCAACGAAGGAGCAACTGCCACACTGCGATGGTTAGAGAAAACCGAAGCAGTAATTGCAATAAGTAAATGTGCTGAAGAAGATCAAGTCATGTATGCCTCAAATCTGTTTAAGGAAGGAGCACTAGAATGGTGGAACACAGTGCTGCAGGCAAAAGGAAGACGGGTGGCTTATGATATGACTTGGGAAGAATTTAAGAATCTTGTTGAAAGAAAATTCTGTCCTGAGTATGAGAAGGAACAAATGGCAAATAAGTTCCTAAATCATTGAATGACAGGGGTAGATTGTCGTGGTTATACTTCGACATTCTTCGAATATGCGAGAGTGGTACCTAACCTGGCTTCGCCAGAACCAGTACTCATTTCTCGATATATTTGGGGATTAATTAGCGAAATTCGCAATATCGTCAAGGCTGCGAGACCTCGTACTATTGACGATGCAGTAGAATTAGCTAACACCCTAACCGACGAACTGATCCGCACAAGAGATGAAGATAGGAAGAAAGAATTGGCTCAGAAAATTACCCAAGGATTGAGGGTGGGTAATAGTAGTAATTTCAAAAAGAAAGGAGCGAGAAAATCTTCAATCCCGCCATTTTGCAGAAATTGCAGAAGGAAGCACTTTGGAAAATGCAATGCAATTTGTAACTTCTGCAAATCTGTAGGCCATAGTGTAGAAAACTGTAAGAAGAAAACTGTAACCTGTTTTCACTGTGGGGAAACAGGACATTACAAAACCGAATGTCCTAAACTGAACAAAATCACCGATAACAAAGGCAAACCAGTTAAAGGAACTGTTAAGAAAAATGCCAGAGCTTTTCAGCTAACTACTCAAGAAGCAGAGCTCATTCCGGATGTGATAGCCGGTACGTTTTTAGTTCACAACGTCTATGCAAAAGTATTATTTGACTCTGGTGCAAACCAAAGTTTTATAAATACTTCATTCTGTCAAGCTCTTAAGTTACCATTAACTACCGTTAGGCAGATTTTTACCGTTGAAACTGCAGATGGGAATTCAGTAGAAATTAATCAGGTTTTGCAAAAGGTAGAAATAGAACTCTCAGGTCATAAATTTGTTGCAAACCTATTGCCTATGAAATTAGCTGAGTTTGATGTTGTGTTAGGAATGGATTGGTTAATAGCCAACCATGCTCAAATCATTTGTGATCGAAACTCTATAGAAATTCAAGCACCTACGGGAGAAGTAATTAAGATTGCAGGAGATAAACCTCGGAAGCCATTAAAGTTCATATCAGTAATGAAAGTTGCTAATTATGAACGAAAACAGGGAATATTATATATGCTTTCAGTAATCATTTGTACTAAAGGCAAAGAACTCAAGGAAATTCCTGTAGTCTCAGAATACCCAGATGTATTCCCAGAAGATTTACCTGGGTTACCACCAGATAGAGAGGTCGAATTTAGGATTCATCTAATTCCAGGAACTACACCGATAGCCAAGGCACCTTATCAATTAGCTCCTACCGAAATGCTAGAATTAAAGAAGCAATTAGATGAATTACTAAGCAAAGGATTTATACAACCTAGTTCATCCCCTTGGGGTGCACCAGTGTTGTTTGTGAAAAAGAAAGATGGATCAATGAGAATGTGTATTGATTATAGAGAATTGAATAAGGTTACAATTAAGAATCGATACCCATTACCTAGGATTGATGATCTTTTCGATCAATTACAAGGAGCTAGGTATTTCTCTAAAATAGACTTAAGATCCGGATATCATCAGTTGAAAGTACAAGAGGAGGACATACCTAAAACTGCTTTCAGAACTAGGTATGGTCATTATGAGTTTACAGTCATGCCCTTCGGATTAACCAATGCCCCAGCTGCATTCATGGACATGATGAACAGAATTTGTAAACCATATCTGGATAAATTTGTAATCGTGTTCATTGACGATATACTCATTTATTCCAAAAGTCAAGTTGAGCATTGTCAGCACTTGCATGCACTCTTAACTTTGTTAAGAAAAGAAAAGTTGTACGCTAAATTCTCGAAGTGTGAATTTTGGCTACAAGAGGTGCAATTCTTAGGACACATGGTGAATCACAAAGGTATTCACGTAGATCCTGCTAAGATAGAAGCAATTACCAACTGGAAGGTTCCACAAACTGCAATGGAAATTAGAAGTTTTATAGGTTTAGCCGGTTATTATAGACGGTTTATTAAGGATTTTTCCAAGATAGCTGTACCATTAACTAAGCTAACCTGTAAAGCCACTAAGTTTGAATGGGGACCAAAGCAAGAAGAAGCCTTCAGAATCCTAAAACAGAAATTAACCAATGCGCCAATCTTAGCCTTACCAGAAGGAACAGAAGATTTTGAAGTATATTGTGATGCTTCAAAACTAGGATACGGATGTGGGTTAATGCAACGCAAGAAGGTAATTGCGTATGCCTCCAGACAATTGAAAAAGCACGAAGAAAACTATACGACTCATGATTTAGAATTAGGAGCTATAGTTTTTGCCCTTAAGATATGGAGACATTATCTGTATGGAAGTAAGTTTACTGTTTATACAGATCATAAGAGTTTAAGATATATATTTGGGCAGAAAGAGTTGAACATGAGGCAAAGAAGATGGATGGAAATTCTGAGTGATTACGACTGTAATATTCAATATCACGAAGGAAAGGCCAACGTAGTAGCAGATGCCTTAAGTCATAAGTATCATGAAAAGCAAAGGCGAGTCCGTGCTCTTAGAATAAATCTACAAGTAGATTTAAGGGAACAAGGAAATGATGGAATTTGGAAATTCCACAAAAGCAGAATTTGGGTACCTAAACAAGGAAATTTAAGATCGAAAATTTTAGAAGAAGCTCATAAATCTAGGTATACGATACACCCAG
The DNA here is from genome assembly GCF_002127325.2 of Helianthus annuus. Classification (NCBI taxonomy): domain Eukaryota; kingdom Viridiplantae; phylum Streptophyta; class Magnoliopsida; order Asterales; family Asteraceae; genus Helianthus; species Helianthus annuus. Next base: position 141,271,554 of record NC_035438.2, on the reverse strand, counting down.
GGAACAATAAAATATACCAAGATTTAAGAAAGAATTTCTGGTGGATAGGAATGAAAAAGGATATAGCTGAATATGTATCTAAGTGTTTAACCTGTTCACAAGTTAAAGCCGAACACCAGAAACCCTCAGGTTTATTACAACAGTTAGAAATGCCTGTATGGAAATGGGAACTCATAACAATGGACTTTGTTACTAAGTTACCCAAGACCAGAAAAGGTAATGATGCAATTTGGGTAATCGTGGACCGATTAACCAAATCAGCTCATTTTCTACCAATAAAAGAAACCTTTAGCATGGAAAGATTAGCCAAGCTGTATGTGGATGAAATAGTATCCTTACATGGAGTCCCGCTCTCCATTGTATCGGATAGAGATAGTCGTTTTACTTCCCGTTTCTGGACAAGTTTCCAAGAATCAATGGGAACCCGACTCAATCTAAGTACTGCATATCATCCACAAACCGATGGACAAAGTGAAAGAACGATCCAAACTCTAGAAGACATGCTCCGAGCATGTGTAATTGACTTTGGAGGTAATTGGGATAACCATTTACCCTTAATTGAATTCTCCTATAACAATAGTTATCACTCAAGTATTGAAGCCGCTCCATTCGAAGCACTGTATGGACGCAAGTGCAGAACACCCGTATGTTGGGCGGAAATAGGAGAAAGTCAATTATCAGGTCCAGAAATTGTGCAAGAAACCACAGACAAGATAACTCAAATCAAAGAAAGATTGAAAACAGCCAGAGATCGCTAGAAGAGCTATGCAGACAATCGTCGCAAACCACTTGAATTCCAAGTAGGAGACAAAGTACTACTAAAAGTATCTCCTTGGAAAGGAGTAGTACGATTCGGTAAGAAAGGAAAACTGAGTCCCAGATATGTTGGACCATTTCCAGTGATTCAACGAATCGGACCAGTCGCTTATCGTTTACAACTACCAGAAGAACTAGCTGGAGTACATGATGTATTTCATGTATCCAACCTTAAGAAATGTTTATCAAATGAATCTCTGGTAGGACCTCTTCAAGACATAGAGGTAAATGAAAAATTGAAATTCATAGAAAAACCTTTACAAATAGAAGACCGGAAAATCAAATTCCTCAAACACAAGCGACTTGTACTGGTAAAAGTCAAATGGAATTCCAAGAGAGGACCGGAATACACTTGGGAACTGGAATCAGAAATGAAGCGCAAGTATCCTCATCTGTTTCAGTGAATCTCGAGGACGAGATTTTTCCTAAGGTGGGGAGGATGTAACAACTCTTATTAAAATTAATAATTAGAATAATAATTAGTCAATAAGGAAACCCTAATTGAGACACCCAAGTAATTCCGCACTAACCCTGAAATTTCCGGAATAATCGGAATCAGGATCAGGGCCCACTAAAACTCAGGGGGATTAAACCCTAATTGATATTTATCTCGAATTATGCGTTGTAAATTATGGAAATTCGAATGTTGTTGATTCAGCAGACCTATACCACTGAGAAGGCTAGTCTACAAGCTAGATCGCACCCTTTACGGACCGTAAGGGTTAGTCCTTACGGACCGTAAGCCAACCGGCTCCCTTACGGACCGCAAGGGTCCAGGCATACGGTCCGTATGCGAGTCGAATTTCGAGCTATAAATAGCCGACCTTGGCAGTCGACTGTTGGTACAAAAGCGACGTTCAATTACTGTCTATACGTCGATATTAGGCTATTATATCACAATTAAACACACACTGTTTACGAGGTGCTGCCGCAGAACAGGGTAATTACTCGATCGCTATTACGATTTAGTTTCCGGGATCAATATATCCAAAGAATGTCTAAGTGCCGCCCACATTGGGTTATACTTTGTCGTTTGTCGTTAATTCGATAAATGAGTTGAAGTATTATACTTTGTCGTTTGTCGTCAATTCGATAAATGAGTTGAAGTATTGCACTTTGTCATTCCTTGTGAGAATTTGATCTCGTGAGTTATCGTAACTGCTGTATTGATCACTAACCCTGTTTTGTGTGCATTATGGTTGAAATTAGGTTAACAGGGCTAAAATCATATTCTGTCAGTACTAAATCTGCAATGTGAGTTATTCTTCTTTTATAAACTCTTTTCTCACCGTTTGTGAGTTGTTAACTGTTTACAATACTCCAAATTATTTTCAGAATTATAACTTACAGTGATTAAGTTTATGTAATCACCAAATTACAGCCGGTATGTGGGGTATTGTGCACATTACTTGATAATCGTCACCATTGGGGCAGCCATTGGGTGATATGACCATAATCACAGACACCATTGGACAGGTGGGCCAATGGGTCGAGTGGTAAAGTACTGTGGGTAGTCGGTTGATATCAGAAACATTGTAAAAGATCTTACCACTGTGAATTATAACAAATGTGTCATTTTCCAGTAACTAGAATAATTCACTCAGTATTTCCCCGCTGACAAAATCTTTTTCAAACATGTTTCAGGTGATCTGCTGTAATTCAGGAAAAATGCAAGGGAAGCATTTCAAGCTTAAGATAGTGGCTCAATATAAAATAAAGAAATATGTTTTATCAGTAAAATCTTGTTATTGTAAATTATCGGGGTTTTATCCCGAATTGTGAAATAAAATAATCGGGAAAAGTTTTAACTTAGCCGATCCTGTAAATAAAATTTCCGCTGCTAAACTCACAATAAATAAAGTACCGCAGGATTTCTGTCCCGCGGCTCCTGGAACGGGTTAAACCGGGCCGGGGGCTGTGACAAGACTTCCGCTGTAAATATAAGTACCACGGGTTTTCTGTCCCGCGGCTCCTGGACCGGGTCAAACCGGGTACGGGGGCCGTGACAGAAAAAGGTGGTATCAGAGCCACTGATTTAAGCTTACTATTGAATTTAGCCTATTAAAGTAATTGAGAAATACTTAGGAATTTCTAATTGTTTTATTATCTGACTAATTATATACAGCATAGGGCAGATCTTTATATGCTAACCAACATAGCAATTAATACAAATTTTAAATAAATTAGACCAAAGTTTTAGTACCTTTATTATCCATAGTCTAGAAGCCTTATTCAGTAAGTAAATAAACTTACAAATATAACCTAGGGTATTTTAAATTTTAGTTGTTTTGGTAGTTAAACAGTATAAAATGATATTTCAAAGTTTTCTATCAAAGTTGTTATAACTTCTGACTTAGTAATTGTGTTATGTTAAACAGCATGAGTGACTTGTCTAACGCCCTTCAGAACTTAAATCTCTATCCAGTAAGAATAGAAGTTTCCAGAGATTTCAATAAATATATAGCAGAAAGGGAAGAACCTATAGAATTCAACACTGTACCTCTCGAAAAACCCACCCCTAAGGAAATAGAAATCGGGGAAAGCTCTAGGCAAATTGAGGGGTTACCCTCCTAGGAAGAATTAGATTTTTCATTGACAGATTATAATTCTATCAAGTCTGTTAATGCAAAACAACTAGTAATAGATGTAGAACCAACTATTCCAAAACCTTCAATCCACTCGCAACCTTTAGGAATAGACGAATGGTTGACTAATGAAATACAGATTCAAAACTATCCTTATAAGTTTTTTCCTCAGTACGATCCAGAACCAAATCCACCAATAAATAAACAAGAATATAGCTAGACTCCGCCACTTTGACTAAAGAATTAATGAATATTGGGAATAGGATCCAAGAGATTGAGAAACTGATCTCCTGGAAATACGATCAGAGGAAATACCATTACTAGAATATCATTTGACAAAAAGATAGGAGATTTATAAAAATGATTGTATTATAGTAATAGTAAAATTAGTATGTAATGGGACAGTTGTATATAGAAGCATAATACCATGAAAATTTTAGAAAATTTACAACTTTTGGCTGTTTAAGTAATTATGTGCAATTAAGGGTGACATTGAAATTACTTCTGGTATACTAATTATTTATCTATAAATTAGTTATCCGATGGAAAACACTAATAATGAACCTGTTAACGAGGTCAATCAATCCGAGCAACAATCAGGGGACCAATATATGACTAGGTAGGATATAGAAAATATTGTTGCTCAAGGGATAGCCAACACTATTCCAACAATGATAGCTCAAGGGATAGCCAACGCTATTCCAGCAATCGTTGCTGCTGTTAAAAATCCAATAGAACCACAGCAAATCATTCCTAGCAAACGTATTTATGAAGATTTCTTCAGTAATAGCGTAAACGGAGGCAATAATCATGTTAATCATGATGAGGAACTACGACAAGCTCCGCTCTCTAAGAAAAAGAAAGCTGCAACGCCTGGTTGCACTTACAAGGAGTTCCTTGCCTGTAAACCTGTAGAGTTCGCAGGCAATGAAGGGGCAACTGCAGCACTGCGTTGGTTAGAGAAAACCGAGGCAGTAATCAGAATAAGTAAATGTGTTAAGGAAGATAAGGTTATGTACGCTTCGCACCTTTTCAAGGAAGAAGCGTTAGAATGGTGGAATACAATGTTACAAGCTAAAGGAAGTAACGTGGCCTATGCCATGAGTTGGGAAGAATTTAAGCAAATAATAGAAAGAAAATTCTGTCCCGAATATGAAAAAGAACAAATGGCAAATAAGTTTTTAAGTCACCGAATGGTGGATGTAGATTGTCGAGGGTATACTTCAAAATTCTTTGAGTATGCCAGAATTGTACCTACTTTGGCTTCGCCAGAACCGGTACTTATCTCTCGCTATATCTGGGGTTTGATTAGTGAGATTCGTGACATTGTCAAAGCTGCGAGACCCCGCACGATTGACGATGCAGTAGAATTAGCTAACACTCTAACTGACAGATTGGTACGCATTCGGGAAGAAAATAGGAGAAAGGATTTAGCCCAGAAAATTTCCCAAGAATTTCATATGGGTAATAGTAGCAATTTCAGAAAAAGAGAAACCGGGCGATTTTCCACTATCCCATTTTGCAATACTTGCAAGGGAAAGCATTTTGGAAAATGCAGAGGATGCTGCAATTACTGCAAAATTCCAGGACATCGAGAAGAGGATTGCAGGAAAAAGAAGGCAATAACCTGCTACAATTGCGGAGAAACCGGACATTTCAGAACAAACTGCCTGAAATTAGGCAACCCAGCAAACGAAAAGACGAAACCTGCAGAAGGGACTACTAAGAAAAACGCAAGAGCTTTTCAATTAACTACTCAAGAAGCTGAACTAATTCCTGACATCATAGTTGGTACGTTTTAGTTCACAAACGTTTATGCAAGTATTATTTGACTCTGGTGCAATCCAAAGTTTTATAAATACTTCATTCTGCCAAGCCCTTAAATTTCCCTTAATCAACCATAGGCAAACTTTTACAATTGAAACGACAGATAGGAATTTCGTTAGACTAAAAAAGATTTTTGCGAAAAGCAAAGATAAAATTTGGACATAAATTTTCTGCAAAACTTGTTACTAATTAATTTAGCTAGATTCGATGTTGTATTAGGAATAGATTGGTTAATAGCCAACTATGCTTGAGTTCTCTATAATCTAAGTTCCGTAGAAATCCATACACCCGCAAGAGAATTAGTCATAATAACCGGAGATAAACCACAAAAGTTACTGAAATTAACATCAGTAATGAAGCTGGCCAGTTCTTTACAGAAACCAGGAATAGCATATATGGTGTCAATAGTTGTTGATACCAAAAGATAAAAAAATAAAAGACATTCTGATTATATCGGAATACCCTGACATTTTCCCCAAAACCTACCAGGATTACCACCTAATAGCAGAGTAGAACTTAGAATTTATCTAAATCCAGGAACTATACCAATAGCTAAGACACCCTATCAGTTAGCACTCACTAAAATGTTAAGAATTAAAGAAACAATTAGATAAATTACTAAGTAAAGGATTTATGCGACCAAGTTTTTCCCCTGTGAAGATACTCCAGTATGGTTGTAAAGAAAAAGGACGGATCAACAAGAATGTGTATCAATTATAGGGAATTAAACAAAGTTGCAATTGGGTATCAATACCCATTACCTAGGATTGATGATCTATTTGATCAAACTTTAGGAAGCTAGGTATTTTCTAACCCCGGACACCATCAAGAAAAAAAACATACCTAAACTTTGTTTTAGGAAATTTGGCTACAGGAAGTACAATTTCTAGGACACATGATGAATCATGAATGTATTCACTTAAATCCTGCTAAGATAGCAACAAAATTATTAAATGGAAGATTCCGCAATTCCTAAATGAAAATTAGGAATTCTGTAAATGAAGCCATATACTATAGACAGTTTATTAAGAATATTTCTCAGATAGATATATCCTTAACTAAGCTAAAACAGTTAAGTTTGAATGAGAACCTAAACTAGAAGAAGCCTTTAGGATCTTACAGCATAAATTAACAAAAGGTTCCAATTCTAGCCTTATCAGAAGAAACAAAAGATTTTAAAGTATACAGTGATACTTCAAAGCTAGAATTTGGATGCAACACAAAAAGGTAATTGTGTATGCATCAAGGCAATTGCAAAATCACGAAGCAAGCCATACCACTTGTAAACCTAAACTTAGAAGCCATAAGTTTACCCTTAAAGATTTGGAAACATTATCTGTAGGGAGGTAAGTTTCCTATCCATAAGGGTCATAAGAATTTAAGATACATATTGAGCAACAAGAATTAAACATGAGGAAAAGGAAATCCTAAGTAAATACAACAGTAATATTTAGTATCACGAAGGAAAGGTTGAAGATGGTTAGAAGAGTTATACAAATAACAAACGAAGTCGTTGGAGTTTGAGTTGTAGACAAAAAGGCTATTGAAAGTATCTCCTTGGAAAAGAGTTATTAGAGTTGGTAAGAAAGGAAAGCTAAGTCTAAGGTACATAGGACCATTCCAGTAATTCAACAAATAGGACCAGTAGCTTATCAACTACCAGAAGAGTTAGCAGGAATACATGATGTGTTTCATGTATCCAATCTCAAGAAATATTTAGCAAGACGAATCCCTGCTAGTACCTCTTCAAGAGGTAGAGGTAAACGAAAAATTAAAGTTCGTAGAGAAACCACTACAGATAGAAAATAGAAGAGTTAAGTTTCTTAACCATAAAAACTTGTATTAGTAGGACTCAAAGGAAGGACCTAAATATATCTGAAACCTGGAATTAGAAATGAAGCGAAAGTACCCTCATCTATTTCAGTAAATCTCGAGGACGAGATTTTTCTTAAGGTGGGGAGAATGTAACAACTGTCACTAAAATCAATAATTAGGACGATAATTAGTCAATAAGAAAACCCTAATTGAGACACCCAATTAATTCTGCACTAGCCCTAAAATTTTCAGGACAATCGGAATTAGGATCAGGACCCCTAAAACTCAAGGGGGGTAAACCCTAATTGGATGTTTATCTATTAAAAACATTGTTAACCTCTGATTGGTTAAAATTCTTGACTCATCCAAGCTACTCCCGTGCATGGCAAGTCTAGGACATTTAGGTATCCCTTACGGACCGTAAGGGATCAGGCTTACGGTCCATAAGCAAGGCCAAACTTTGGCTATAAATAGCCGACCTTGGGTCTTGCACAGAACAATTGAAACGACGCTCAAATACTGTCTGTACGTCGAATTAGCTTAGAAACACTACAATTAAACACACACGATCACGAGGTGCTGCTACAATCAGGGTAATAACTCGATCGCTATTACGATTCAACGTCCGATCGATTATAACTATCCAACGATTGTCCGAGTGCTGTTCAAATTGAGCTTATACTTTGATTATTCGTCGTGATTTCGACTTGAATATTTGAGTGCTGTTCGAATTCGGACTATGCTTTGTTATTCGTTGTGAATCCGATTGAATTATTAAGTATTGCACTTGTTAATCATTGTGAGGGTTAAATCTCGTGAATTGACGTAACTGCTGTATTAAGTTACTAACCTATTGTGTGTGCATTATTAATAAATTAGGTTAAATCAAGGCTAATCAGTAGGCTTATACCTTGCCCGTTAAATCTGCAATGTGAGTCATTCTCTTTTTCTCAACTGTTTTACAATACTCCAAATTATTTTCAAAATGTTACAATTACAGGGATTAAGTCGTGGTTATCTTGACCGCTGGTTAGTGGGGTATTGTGCACATTACTAATTTCTCACAGTTAGGCAATAAGCCCTAACAGTGGTTAGGCTAATAAGACCTAACAGTGACAAAACGTCACTAATTGGGTGACTGGACCCAATAGTGGTATGACCATCGTCACACGGGTGGCAAGACCAGATATAAAATAAGATACTGCCATAGTAATCGCTCTTATGCTGTAATTTATAACTATGTGTCATTTTATCAAAATGAATGATTCACTCAGTATTTTCCCGCTGACAAAACCTTTTTACAACATGTTTCAGGTGACATACTGTGATACGGAGCACCATCAAGCTTGAAATAGTGGCTCAATTAAATAAATAAACATGTTTGTAAAATAATGAAACATATGATATTTACGGGATTTATCCCGAAACATAAATAAATAATACTCGGCATTTTTCAAGTTTAAAACGCCCCTGTTAAGACTTCCGCTGTAAATATAAGTACCACGGGTTTTCTGTCCCGCGGCTCCTGGACCGGGTCAAACCGGGTACGGGGGCCGTGACAAGTAAACAATCAATCAACAAGTATAACAACACATAAACATTAAGATTTCTTATGTATTCAAGCTTATGTTCATGTTTCAAGTTCAAGTTTCTTAGTGTTCTTCAAGATTACCATTATGTATCTTCTTTTAACCACTTGAAATAGATGTAAAATAGAAAGATTAGTGTTCTTACTACTAGCTCAAGGCTAGGGATGATCAAGAGAAGAAATGAGGTGGATAAAAGCAAATGGTGAACGTCCTTCAAGTTCCGTTGCTTGCAACCTTCCTAGATAGGCTCCATACATCTTAGAATATGCTTAGAATGGATGGAGATGGATTGAAAATGGAGAGTGTATGGTGATGGTGTTGGGCCGTAGCCATGGAGGAAGGAAGAGGGAGTGTTGGGTGTTGGGAAGATGATGAAGATGTAATGCCATAATCTTGTGGTTTTTATAGAAATCTTTATCCAATATACAAAGCATATGGCATCTTGTTGGTATATTCCTAGACATAATCTAATAAAATATATCAAAGAAATCAAATGTGGGAACTATATCCCCTAACCGGTCATCAAGGTGGGGGGGGGTCTAGTTGGATCTTGATGGTTAGTTACTTGGTTAAGTTGAAATGTAAGAGTAATAGCTAGCGTTTTAGTGTTTAGTGATTTTTAAGATGTAATATAGTGTTTAGGGTTCATAACTAGCTTCACAACACTAAAACAATGCTTCTAGTGAAATTTTGGTGTTCCGGGTAATGTCCGGTAGTTAGGTTAAATACCGGTTCGTAAAAGTGCTAAATATCGCCGTTTAGTGTGCTTTATGTAGTCTTTTATGACAGTTTCGGTTCCCGACACTTAGGAAAGTATTTTGGACCATTAAACCATTTTTCTGCATTGTATTTAGATGTTTAAATGCTGAAAATAGCTGAATTTTGGTTATTTTCTGCAGAATTCTGCACTTTTAGTGTGTTTTAGGCACTTTCCGGCACTTTATATATCACCTAGAAAAACAGTTTTGTGGTCCTTATTTCCCTACACACTATACTAGTGTATCACTTGGTCTCTGGCTCATACTGGACCTCAAAATATTGTCTGTCTATGTATTGAACATCGTAAGTATTTTTTTGTTTGTTTAATAATGGTGCCAATTCTGTTCTGTGCATTATTAGCACTATATCGTGTTGCATGAAGCAACGAATATGAAATGCCATTATATGTATATAACAGTCATCAAAAATTCATTTGTCTTGTAAACTAGATCAAGCACAATTATTTAAATATAGATTACTGTTCAGCTAGTGTACGGAATGTACGGAAAAGTGATGGTTGTCACAATATCAGTAGCAAACAAATAAAAAGCCATGTCTGTAACTACCTGATAATATTCAAAGTGAATCGGTATACGAGGGAGATTGGTGGTTGTATATGGAGGTCTCCAAGCCCCCGTGCTTAACGTAAAGACCTCAACTTGCCAAGGAATGCAACTTATAATACTTTCCGTATTCTCCTCCCTTGTAATATATCTAATCTTAACAATCTTAGGGTCAGCGGTCTCACGACAAACCCCGTAACCTAGAACAGTTTCATATATCCCTTATCTCGTAGGCACAACTACAGTGACTGCTTTTCTAATGGAAGGATTCCAAAGAACTGTCGCTTGATCATCACCGTAAAAGCAGAACAAGCCATGAGAAGAGCCTACTATTGTATAATATTTAAACATCTTTACCAATTGGGGAATAGGCAGGGAAAGTTTCTATTGGGGGAAGTATGATCATCAAGAATTGAAACGTAATTTTCATTACAAGTAACCGCATCATGATACCTTACAAGTAGATGACGATGCTGCTGCCGCGGTAATGAGCAGTAAAATCAGAGTGATCGATCAGGGACTTCCATGCTTTGGAGATGGATCGAAATTGAAGCAAGGATTTCACAGGAAGCCTCATCATGATTTCTGCTTCTACGTCGTATGGTAAGCAATCTGACATCTTTGATTATTTTAGTTAGTTATGGGAGATCACTAGGGTTTACGAGATATAATATTTTAGAGTAAATTACAAGTTTTGTCATTTATGTTTGTCCCAAATTTCAGGGGCTGTCCTTTACTTTTAAAATTGATGAGTTTTGTCCTTAACGTTTCAAAATCTTCACCAAAAGAGAATCAACCTGTGTTCAGATGTGAAATCAAGCATCAACCTATGCTACCGTCACCAACAATCGAACAAGTACCCATCTCAGATGAACAAAAAATGCAATTAAATCAGAATAAGGTTCGAAATCAGATCTGGAAATTCAGAACCTGTTGTTGATTCAAAAGCAGGTCTTCAGTGAATGATTTGTGGCAGTTTACGATGGCGAACCTGGAACTTCAGATCTGGAACTTCACCAACAATCAAACCTGCTCTTGTCATGATGAGTGGTTCAATTGAATGATTTGTGGCAGTTTACGATGGCGTCGGTGGAACATAGGATCACCGCCGGCGATGAATCGCAACGGTCTTTGTACATACTGGCTCCAACAGCTCGTTCAACTTCAGCAACGCAACTGAGGGTTTCTTCTCTGTTAGTTGTTTTCCGGCGGGAACAGACGACTGTTGCAATGGGGTTTCTTCTCTGTTTGTTGTTGGCTACTTTCGCGACGGCTTTGTGGGTGGTAGATGGTGGTGTCAAGTGGTGTTTCTAGAGAGAGATGTGAGGGAGAGTGACTTGAGTGGAGAAGATAAGCTTTATAAATATATATTTAATATTTTTATTGAAAGGGTAAAAAGACAAATTTGCCCTTATGTGGGGTCTATGCGACCAGATTTAACAAAAAAATTAACCGGGTTTGCCCTAAAGGACATAACGTGCAGGATTATAAAACGTTAAGGACAAAACTCATCAATTTTAAAGGTAAAGGACAACGCCTGAAATCTGGGACAAACATAAAGGACAAAACTTGTAATTTACCCAATATTTTATGAGGATCTAATATTTTTTAGAAGCAACAAGTCTTGTCTTAGGCCAGTTTTATACTTAACTCTTTTCATCTTTGTTGGGCCAAACTTAAGTTTATGGGTAACAATTTTCATCCTTAGCGGGTTGAAATGGATGACCTTTAACTTTAATAATTAAAGTCACAGTCCTTTATTTTGCAAACCTGTTACACTTTAGGTCCTTTGACCCAAACCTGATTAAAACTTTCAGTTAAGTGAGATCATGTGCAACCCATATGAGGGCAAAACACTCATTTAATAAAAAAAAGAGTGAATTTCAAATTTTGTCCTTTATCTTTATAGTGAATTTCAGCAGGTGTCCTTTATCTTTCAAATTGACGAGTCTTATACTTAATATTTTAAAATTTTGCACGTTATGTCCTTTAGCCCTAACCCAGTTAGATGTTTCTGTTAAATTTGGTTATGTGACTTGCACATGATGGTATTATTGTCATTTCACTTTTTAGGGACTAGTTGTGTAAATAAATTAAATATCTAACCATTAAAAAAAATTAAAATTTAAATGGATCCCACCCAAACCTCTCACCCAATCAGCCCCCAACCATCTTTATGAGACCCACCACCACCTACAATCATCTTCAACACCTTTGTTCCCCATCCCCACATCTGAAAATGCCTGTGAATTTGACATCTAACGTGATTCCGCAGATTCTCTTCGGCGACATGAACTCAAAGCCGCTGCTACAGGTATTAGACATCAAACTCATCGGCTCTTCTCAAGAACGCTACCGTTCACTCCTCTTCGATTCTGTTTCCACTCAGCAAGCAATGCTCGCCACTCAGCTTAATGATCGAGTCAAAACGGCACCGTTCTCAAAGGATCCGTTGTTCAGCTCATCGAATACATTTGCAACACTATTCAAAATCGCACGTTCGTTCGTTAACATATCAAGGCTAGGTGTACTCTGGTTAGAAACTGGTATACTCCCTGTGAACTTGTTATTAGTGAAATCTAGCCAATCAAGATTCCTAAGCTTGCAAATTGAAGCTCGAATGGATCCCATGAAGCTGTTTGAATCCAGAGATCTATGCAAAGATGGTTGGAGGCTGATTGAGTGAGAGGCTTGGGTGGGACCCATTTAAATTTAAATTTTTAATTTTTTTAGTTGCTAGGTATTTAATTTTATTTACACAACTAGTCCCTGAAAAGTGAAATGACACTAATACCTTCATGTGCAAGTCACATGACCAGATTTAACAGAAAAAACTAACTGGGTTAGGGCTAAAGGACATAACGTGCAAGATTTTAAAACATTAAGTAGAAGACTCGTCAACTTGAAAGATAAATGACACCGCCTAAAATTCACTATAAGGATAAAGAACAAAATTTGAAATTCACTCTAAAAAATATCAAAATTTAAAAACTACCTAAACCATCATGATCATCATTTCCCGGTACTCTCTCTCTCCCCTCTATTACACTTTTCGTCCCTAAACCATCATTATCATCTCCCTAAACTACCTAAACATAAAGAGGTTATGTGAAAGAAAATGGGTATAAACCAGATGCCGCCGATAATGGCGGTGATGATGCCGGGGATGTGGTTGAAGACTGGCGCCAGTGGAGCAGCGGCGACGGTGAAGGATAAAATGGCATTTGATTTGAAACTTGAAGGGGGGGGGGGGGGTTGATAGTGGGTCGAAGATAAAGATTATAAAGGTGATGGGGACGTTTACTGATTTAAGGTTAAAGGAGGCTAAAGAGTTGGTGGAGAAAGCTCCTACTTTGTTGAAGAAAGGTGTGGCTAAAGAGGAAGCTGAGAAGATTACTGAGAAGATGAAGGCTATTGGGGCTAAAGTTGTTATGGAATGAGGTAATTTTGTTTGAAATGACGTTTTTATGGTTTTGGAGAACTTGTGGTTGTTGTAGTGGGAGAGGATTAGGATTTTGAGTTGGGGTTTTGTGAGGGGGTATGGTGGAGATACGGTGGTGGGTGGTGGAGATATGGTGGTGGGTTGGGTGGAGAGGAGAGAAAGTACAGGGACGATGATGATGATGTTTTAGGTTTATAATATTTATATAAGTTTTTAAAGTTTGACAATTTTTTGTATTAAATGACTGTTTTGTCCTCATATGGGTTGCACATGACCTTACTGAACTGAAAGTTTTAACCATGTTAGGGTCAAATGATCTAAGGTGTAAAAGGTTTGGGGAATTGGCCTGTAATAATCCCACCTAGACCTTATTGGCCATTAATAATCCCACCTCAGAATATTCCCCCACCAGTCCCACCTTTCACCTATTTATCCTACAATGGTTCCCGTTATAAAAACTTAACGGAGTTAAGCTTTTTTCCAAATTACAAACATATTTTTAGGGCTTTTGATCAGAACGATGATACGAATCCATTGATGTAAAACTTACTTCGAAATGGTGCTCCAAGTGACTTGATTTTGGTTAATTGGAAATTTAAACACTCGAATTGAAGCCCCATTTTCATCGTTTGGAGCACCGTTTCGAGGCAAGTTTTAGATCAATGGACTCGTATGGTCGTTCTAATCAAAAGCCCTAAAAATCTGTTTGTAATTTGGTAAAAAGCTTAACTTCGTTAAGTTTTTTTAACAGGGACCATTGTAGGAAAAATAGGTGTGAGGTGGGACTGGTGGGGGGAATATTCTGAGGTGGGATTATTAATGGCCAATAAGGTCTAGGTGAGATTATTCCAGACCAATTTCCCAAAGGTTTTGCAAATAAAGGACTGTGACTGTAATTATTAAAGTTAAAGGTCATCCATTGCAACCCGCTACAAACATAAAGGACGAAAAGTGTAGTTTACCCTAAATTTTCAAATACACAAACTACTTTCACACTTTTTATGTTAAAAACTATAAGTTTTAGGGTTGAAATGTAAACTAGTAAAAATAGAGGGGTTAAATATTGTAATAACTAAACTTGTTTAAACCCTAAAACTAAAACATACGCTTTTTCTTCTTCCCCTTCTTCCTAGTTTCTGGCTGAAAACAACACTAGCGTCAGAATTTGCTGTACTCAATCGATTTGGAACTTCCTCCTTGTCTATTTGGTTCGGTGAACCGGATCAATTTGGATCGTTGTACCTCCGCAATCAGGAACACCGTACCAACGCAACTCGATTCGCCGGACCATGTCGTTCCGGTACGTTTACTATTTCCGATTGGGTACATCACAATCCAATGCGTGGATCGTGGCTACCCTAGCGATTTAGGTAACTATGGGTTAGAATCTTAACCACAAAATTATCTTTGGTGCAAATCTCAAATCCCCAAATAAATAAAAATATATTTCATTTAATTATAAAAAAAAATTGCCATCCCTTTTTCATGTGTTACAGGAAACAAAGGCATGCATGATGATGAACCTAGTGAGCTAATAAAAGAAAAATAAGGAAACACCAATATTACTAAATATTGAAGGATACTAAATTAAAGTCTAGTGAAGATGTAACAAATTAGTTTTTTCAATTGAGATATACATGAAATACAACCAGCTCCGTTGTTTACAAACTTGAAGATGACTACTTTAAAATGTCACACAAAATTTATATATTCTTAAAGTGAAAGGTCGGTGCGACCGACAAAAGACAAAACTGCCCTCCAGTGCTTCCCCCTTTGTTCTTCACTGTGTTTCATTCTTGGCTTTCAAATAATCAATTACATAATTGCAAACTGCGGCGACGATGACCTTCGATTTCGAGAAGGCGAAACAAGCGACGATAGAGCGATTGAAACAGTGATGGGAAGGGAGAGAGACTCGGTTGGGCGGATCGCGATGGAGGAGGTGGTCTATGGCAAGAGCAATTGTTCGTTGCTAACGGTGTCATCGGCTACAACATACAATCGTTCGAACGAATTTTCGTTTTTTTCTTAGTTTTTTTTTCTAGGGATTTTAGCGCTTCATTATGTTCATATGGATTCTTCATCAATTGAGATCAAGGTTCGTTTCTTCATGTTTTTTTTCGCTTTAGTTTTGCATCTGCATCTTTCTAATTTGCTCCGATCGTGCTATACTGCTATAATTATATTGCTGTCTTCTCTTTCTTTGTGTTTTGTGGTGTAACAAGTGAACTGAACTAAGTATAGAACTAATATGGAACTGACATTAGAATACTTTGGTATTTTAGGAATTAACCTTACATGAAGAGATAGTATGGTTGGTTGTGTGAGAATTGAAATGTTACTTTGTTGGAGCCATAAGAAAGATGGAAAAGAAGACAGAAGAGCCTTCGTCTAAAGTAACATGATAAATGAGGTTTAAAGAAAAAGATAAGGATGGGCATCGTTTATGCGATATGATGTCTGGTAATTTGGGGATAACTAATTGTGAGTTGATTGAACTTATGTGGTTTCAGTTGAGTTGATCAGTGAATTCGAACACGAATTTTAATTAGGTTTTGTTGTTGTTTCGTGCAGGAACTGTATAAATCGCAACCAGGGATATGCGGCTCATGAGATTTGCAGAGTATTTGCTTCAGTCAACAACAGTTCTAAGTTTTCGTGGATGAAAACACTCAAGGTCAAGGAAGCTACTATTGAGAAAATAATAGATGTAAGAACTTTCTCTTTTAAGTTGTTCTAAAATTTTAATGTTTATGATCATGTATCACAGTTAGCTTTTGGATATTTATGGTTTTTTTTATGAATTACAAATATCGGTGGCCTTTGTAAACAAGTTGAAAACAGTGTAAAGCACTTTTTTAGTCTTTTAGTTGGAACTCCAAGTCGAAACATGATGGAGAATATCATTGACTCCATCCGAACCCAAGCAAGCAGCATCTGAGTCCATACCTCCTTAGCCAAGGGGCACGAAACAAGAACATGCTCAATGTCTTCAACATCCATATTGTAGTTAGGACACAACAGCCATGAATAGTGATTAGAATTTTTATTCTTTTGGGTTTGCCATGCGCCGTTATTTCGATTTAAATTCATGAATTTAAGTTTTTTCTTCTATTTTTTCAATGTGTTCTCTTAGATGTTCCCAAATTCAGGGCCTCGGTTTAATCGATCAAATATTTAAGGTTCGGTTTAGTCTTTAAGTACGTTTAGTCGATATGTTCAATATGCTCAATACCAATTACTAACTGATTTCAATTTGCTCCCAGGCCTGTGCTCGCAATTTGCTCATTTGCGTCAATTACATGACGATTGTATGTTGATATCAGTTAAGGGTAATGTTTGCAATGTTAAGTCGATGTTTGTTGTGAATAGTAGGGGCAATCACCTGGTTCGTTTTTGCAGGTTTGTTTTTAGTTTGTGCACCCCTATTGTTTGTTTTATTTCCTTCGGATATGTGTCTAATTTTATATCTTATTAAGTTGAAGCCCACATTAATTTCATTTGGAATCTACATTTCATAAACCACTGAGCAGTTTGTGAACTTGGAGGAGCAAGATATTTGTAGTTTATACTACATGTGTATGAACACATCTGTTAATAATGAAAACTGAAGATGTTGATGAGAACGGGTCAATTTGCAGGGGGAAAAGGAACACATTTACTTGCGTTACAGAATATGTAAATGCATGGAAGTAATTATGTATACATTTAAAATATATTGAGCCGGTTATGCTTTTGCGTTACAGAATATGTAAATGCATGGAACTAAAACTTGCTGACATTGCTATTTTTTGCATTGATGAGTTTGCCAAGATAGGTGTAAGAGATCAAGTAAGCAAATGATCTCACCTTTGGTACCTCAAATGATCTATGCAATAGTAGAATGTACCACTATCTAATGTCAATGTCATCTTTTAATATTTATTTTCGCCAATGCAAATGAACATGTATGCAACTTATAAGGATCGCCATCTACATTCCATATGTACAAACACATGTTTTGTAACCTCCACCAACAAATTACACGCACTCTGGAAGTAGCAATATGCACATCTAAATTCCAACTATTCTCTACAAACGCATTACAAGCCCGTCGCCACCAACTGCAACACGCGGGGTAACCAGTGGCGAAGTATAGAAGGGGCGGGGAGGGGCGCCCGATCCCCCGAACTTTTTACTTAGTAGTGTTATATATGTAGTTTTTGTTGGAAATATTAAAGAGGAAGCATACAAGTTGGTATGTTTCCTCCATCCCACATTGGTGGAGTGATTGAAGCTTGAGTGGTTTATAAGGGATTACCCCTTATGGGCCTCCAAAGTGTTAAATGGGTTGAGTAGTGGATGAAGCCCACACGCGCGCCGAGCCGAGCCGCGAGCTCGCGAATGGTCGCGTTTGAGGCGCGAATGGGCGCGTTTGAGGCGCACTTTGCACTTCGCACGTGAGCTGAGGAGCTTTTATTTTTAGCTAAGGTTCGGTTTCAGGTGGGTCAGATCTGTAAACCGAATGAGATGAGATAAGAAAGAGATAGGGATGGATTCGAAAACAGTGGGGGTTATCCTATAGAAAATCGAATTCGTATAATGATAATTATCCAGTTTCGAATTCGTATAGGATATGTATACAGAATTACGAATTCGTATGGGATTGATATATCATTCCCTATTTTTCTCATTCTCAGGTATAACCCACACCTATAAATAAAGGCTTCCTGCTATCCATTTACACACCTCAAATTCGCAGCTCTCTCTCTCTCTCTATTGTGTGATTCTGTTTTCGTTCCAGCTTCTGCGTGGCGTTTTCTGGTTTCCATTGCTGTTGGAATACCAGATCAGTTCTGCATTAAATCCTGGGAGTTTACGCTGCAGCTCACAGCAATACGAGCGCGTAAAATCCTTTAAGGACAGGAATCATCCGTGCAGTTCAAGTTTCTCGTTTAAAGATCTTCGATCTCAATCGCCAGGTTGGTTTTAATTTTGCGTGTTCTTTTAATTCGTCCGACAACGGGACAGTCTCCTTCTACCTTTCTTTAATCAGTTTGCTCAAGTTGGAACAAACTGGTTTGGCTGATAACTCGGTAATTAATAAATTAATTGTTTGATTAAATTATTTTTCAACAATCTTAAAGGATTTTAGTTTGTGTTTTAATCAACAGAATAAATGGACTCTGAACTACCAACAGCCAATCTGAGATTCATGAATCAAGAGTTTGTCAAGTTGAACAGATTCGATGGTCAGAACTATACCCGCTGGGCGGACAAGGTTAAGTTCATGCTAGTTGTGCTGAAACTTTACTATATCCTTGATCCTGACTTGCCTGCAATCCCTGATGATCCTCCTGGTTAAGCAGGAGAGCTCCCAAATGAAGATTTGGCAAGGCAAAGACTTATCCGTAAGGAAGCTGAAGATCTTTGCCTGGGTCACATCAAAAACTCCCTTTCGGATCGTCTCTATGACTTGTACGCGCCGATAAAAAGTGCTAGAGAATTGTGGAAAGCTTTGGAAGATAAGTACAAGGCTCATGAAGAAGGTACTAACAAATACCTTATTGCCAAGTACCTAGACTTCCAAATGGTCGATGACAAGTCAATCTTGGAGCAGGTGCATGAACTCCAAGTTCTTGTTAACAAATTGACTGCACTTTCTATTCCGCTACCAGAAATATTTCAAGTAGGGGTTATTATTGCAAAATTGCCTCCTGGTTGGAAGGATTTCTCAAAGAGAATGATGCACAAGTCTGAGGACTACTCTTTGGATGAACTGTTGAAGCACCTTCGAATTGAGGAGGAAACGCGCAACAGGGACAAAAGAGGTAAAGTCGGATCGAGTGTGAATCATGTTGCTGGTGGATCTGGTCAAAAGGGAAAAGGGGCATCATCAAGGAATAAGAAGTTTACAGCACCAAAGAAGAAAGAATTCAAGAAGTCACAACACACTAACAACCATCAACCAAAGAGGTCTGGTAAATGTCATGTTTGTGGAGAAACAGGGCATTATGCACGAGAGTGCTCTCAGAGGAAATCTGGATCTACGGTTGGTTCTACGAGTGCTATTGATGTTGAGAAAGTCACCAATCTAGTGGCCAATGTGGGTCTTGGTGAAGTTAACATGCTTTCTCAATATACACGCATTGTGGCATGTAGAGGATGGTTTTTGGATTCTGGAGCCACTGTTCATGTTTGTGGGAATCGTGGCTCGTTTCTTACTTATGCTCATGTTCCTCAAGGAACAGTGGTGGTATGTGCTGATGGACATCGTGTAGAGGTTCGTGGTAAAGGCACGGTGCGGCTAAACTTTAGAGATGGTCAAGTGGTTACTCTTCAGGACGTGTTGCATGTTCCTGGTATAACCAAGGGTCTTGTTTCTGCTGATAAGTTTAATCGGAATGGTTACAAGCTGGTTATCAAGAATCTCCGTGTGAAGTTTTCTCTAAATGACATCTATGTGGGTCAAGCAAAGAACACGGGTGGAATGTATCGTCTTGACTTAGCTGAAGATGGGATTGGTGAAGAAGAAGATTCGGATCAAGGGGGCGTTTCAGTGATTGACGGGTTTGGGAATGAAAGTGATAGTGATAGTGGTGGTAGTGTTAGTTCTAGTATTGGTGAATGTAATGCAATTGGTTTTGATTTGAATGAAATTATGTCTTCTGATTATATCGCTTGTTCAATTTCTTTATGGCATAAACGCTTAGCTCATACAAATATTAAAAACATTGAAAAAATGCAAACTAAAGGTTTATTAAAATTAAATGATAAAGACTTTGAAAAATGCGAAACTAGTGTTAAATCAAAATTCACAAAGAAACCTTTTCCAAGTGTTCCTAAACGCAATACATCACTACTAGAACTAATTCATTTAGATATTTGTGAACTGAATGGAGTTCTTACTCGTGGGGGTAAGAGATACTTTATCACTTTCTGTGACGACTCGAGCCGATACTTATATGTTTATTTGTTGCATTCAAAAGACGAAGCTTTTGAGGCATTCAAAATATATAAGGCTGAGGTTGAAAAACAAAAGGAGAAACGCATTAAAATTCTTCGCTCGGACAGAGGCGGAGAATACTTTAACCGAAAGTTTGATGCATTCTGCGAAGAAGAGGGCATCATACATGAGAGAACTGCACCATATACTCCCCAACAAAATGGTTTGGCTGAGAGAAAGAACCGAACCTTGGTAGAGATGGCTAACTGTATGTTAAACCAATCAGGTCTACCTCGTAATATGTGGGGGGAAGCTGTGTTAACCGCATGTTATGTTCATAATAGGATCACTAGTCGTGTGATACCTACGAGTCCATATGAGTTATGGAAAGGAAGAAAACCAAACCTAGAGCATTTGAGGGTTTGGGGTTGTCTTGCTTACTATCGCGTACCTGATCCAAAGACACTCAAACTGGGAGAACGAGCTTTCAAGAGTGTATTCATTGGATATGCTTCGCATAGTAAATCTTACCGATTGTTGGATGACGAATCAGGTATAGTTGTAGAATCCAGAGATGTGGAATTCTTTGAGAACAAGGTTTCTAGAGATGATGAAAACTCAAATGGCACCACAACTTCTAGTACTTCTGAGAAAAGGGTTCAACCCTCACCAATAGTTGAAGAACCAAGGAAAAGTACTAGAGTTAGAAAAGAGAAAAGTTATGGAGATGATTTCTTTTCTTACCTGGTTGAAGGAACTCAAAAGAAAGTGACGAGAGAGGTCATTTTTGCTGTAAATTTGGATGATGATCCTAAAACTTTCAACGAGGCAATGTCATCAAGAGATGCTCCTTTGTGGAAGGAGGCAGTCAATGATGAAATGGATTCCATTATGGGAAATGGAACTTGGGAGTTAGCTGATCTACCCAAGGGAAAGAAATCTATTGGATCCAAATGGATTTTCAAAAGGAAGTATCATCCAGATGGATCCATCTCTGCCTATAAAGCGAGATTAGTTGCTAAAGGGTATAGGCAGAGAGAAGGGATCGACTATTTTGATACCTATGCACCTGTGGCTAGAATAGGTTCTATTAGAACTCTGATAGCGGTGTCTGCTTTGAAAGGGCTTTACATCCATCAAATGGATGTAAAGACGGCATTTCTAAATGGGTATCTAAATGAGGAGATTTATTTGGAGCAACCAGAAGGGTTTGTGATGCCTGGACAAGAGAACAAAGTGTGTAGACTTATTAAATCTCTGTATGGTTTGAAGCAAGCTCCTAAACAGTGGCATGAGAGATTTGACACCACTGTGACTGCTTTCGGGTTTCGACACAACAGTGCTGACAGATGTATTTATACTAAATGCGAACCCGGTTATACAGTCGTGATTTGTCTCTATGTTGATGATATGTTGATCATCAGCACTCACCTTGAAGGTATTTCTGAAACTAAGAAATATTTGTCTTTGAACTTTAAGATGAAAGATCTAGGAGAAGTTGATACCATTCTTGGGATCAAGGTGAAGAGAGCTGGAAGTCAGATTTCTCTTAGTCAATCTCATTACATAGAGAAAATTCTGACTAAGTTTCAACACTTAAATATTAAAGAGTTTAATACTCCATTTGATCCAAGTGTGAAACTTAATGTGAACTCTGGAAGAGCAGTGGCTCAACTGGAGTATGCGAGTGCTATTGGAAGTATGATGTATGCAACGCATTGCACTCGTCCTGATATTGCTTTTGCTGTAAGCAAACTGAGTCAGTATACTGTTAACCCAGGGACAGAACACTGGAAGGCAGTGGGTAGAGTACTTGGATACCTGAAAAGGACCAGTAACTTAGAACTGACATACACGTCTTCTTCCAGAATACTTGAAGGTTATTCTGATGCAAGCTGGATTGATCGCACCAATGATTCAAAATCTACAAGTGGGTGGATTTTCACTCTAGCAGGAGGAGCAGTTTCTTGGGCGAGCAAGAAACAGACGTGTATTGCCCACTCAACTATGGAAGCTGAGCTCATAGCGCTAGCTGCGGCTGGTAAGGAAGCAGAGTGGATTAGAGATCTACTTACTGACATCCGTCTGTGGGATGTTCCAATGCCGTCTATTCCCATGTATTGTGATAGTGAGGCCACACTATCTAAAGTATACAACGCAGTGTATAATGGGGGATCAAGACACATAGGTCTTCGGCACAATTATGTGAGACAACTGCTTGAAAGTGGTACCATCAAGGTTGTCTATGTCAAGACAAGTAAGAACTTGGCAGATCCATTTACTAAACCTCTGACGAGAGATTTGGTTGTGAATACCGCGAGAGACATGGGTCTAAAACCACAATAGAATCGTTAGTGATGGAAACCCAACTTGAACTTAGTGCTCCTATTTCTCAAGTTTAATGGGTAACAACGAAGTCACTTAACGATAGAAGGTACTATCAAATTTGATAGATCCATGTGAGGTATGATAGTACGTCGTTGCCGAGAACAAGGGTGAGCTTATGCTCTTAACAAAGTTTTGGAGGCATCCAAGCAACGTGGATGATGTAAAACTTTGCCTATATGATCTAGGGGTGGTGCCGCCTCGAGTGAAGATTAGTGGTTTATCTTCTAAAGGGTCATGAAAAGGATTTATAGCGCACGGCCATATTCGCGCTCAGTGAGAACGCAAAGTCAACTGGTGATGTGTGGGGGTAAACCGAAGGGGGCTATCAGGTTAATGGTTTAATTCCATAGGACACCATCTAATCTGTCTCTTCTTGTTTATCAACATAAACTGGGTTTAATCTTCGTGACACCTAGTGACATCATTAGTCTAAGTGAAAGGAAACATTCCAACTTGGTGGGGGATTGTTGGAAATATTAAAGAGGAAGCATACAAGTTGGTATGTTTCCTCCATCCCACATTGGTGGAGTGATTGAAGCTTGAGTGGTTTATAAGGGATTACCCCTTATGGGCCTCCAAAGTGTTAAATGGGTTGAGTAGTGGATGAAGCCCACACGCGCGCCGAGCCGAGCCGAGCCGCGAGCTCGCGAATGGTCGCGTTTGAGGCGCGAATGGCCGCGTTTGAGGCGCACTTTGCACTTCGCACGTGAGCTGAGGAGCTTTTATTTTTAGCTAAGGTTCGGTTTCAGGTGGGTCAGATCTGTAAACCGAATGAGATGAGATAAGAAAGAGATAGGGATGGATTCGAAAACAGTGGGGGTTATCCTATAGAAAATCGAATTCGTATAATGATAATTATCCAGTTTCGAATTCGTATAGGATATGTATACAGAATTACGAATTCGTATGGGATTGATATATCATTCCCTATTTTTCTCATTCTCAGGTATAACCCACACCTATAAATAAAGGCTTCCTGCTACCCATTTACACACCTCAAATTCGCAGCTCTCTCTCTCTCTCTATTGTGTGATTCTGTTTTCGTTCCAGCTTCTGCGTGGCGTTTTCTGGTTTCCATTGCTGTTGGAATACCAGATCAGTTCTGCATTAAATCCTGGGAGTTTACGCTGCAGCTCACAGCAATACGAGCGCGTAAAATCCTTTAAGGACAGGAATCATCCGTGCAGTTCAAGTTTCTCGTTTAAAGATCTTCGATCTCAATCGCCAGGTTGGTTTTAATTTTGCGTGTTCTTTTAATTCGTCCGACAACGGGACAGTCTCCTTCTACCTTTCTTTAATCAGTTTGCTCAAGTTGGAACAAACTGGTTTGGCTGATAACTCGGTAATTAATAAATTAATTGTTTGATTAAATTATTTTTCAACAGTTTTCGTATAGAAATTTTTTGGTATATACGTTTTCGACCCCCCCCCCCTCTATAGAAATATTTTGGTATATACGTTTTCGACCCCCCGTCATTCGGGTCAACCTTCGCCACTGAGAGTACGATTCTATTCTATATACTCTTAAAGGACAAAGTCGGTGGAAACCCCACCGCCTTTGCCTCCCCTCCCGCATACTTTTACGATGTTGCAATTTTAGCCCCTTTACTTTGGTACCTTCAAAGTTTCATAAAATGGCAAATTTAGTCCCTAAACTACTACTTCATTTTACAAATAGTTTGCTTTTGACACCCCAACTTTGTGGTAGTTTCCTTTTCAGCCCCAACTTTGTTATAGTTTCCTTCTTATCTCAAAACTTTATCAAATTTTATCTTTACCCTTTATTAGCCCTTAAGTTTTGGAAATGCATTTTTTAACCACATAACTTTTTATGAATTTTGTAAATGGTACTTTGACCCCCTCGAGAGATTTTGGCTTGACGATATAAATTCGAGTTAGTCGGGTCACGTATAATAAGTTATGGTTGTACGATATAAATTCGATTTACGTTACGTTTTGATCCAATTGCAATGCAACTATAGCGTACATTGAGTTCAATCGGATACGCCAGAATGTGCGTTTTCATATGGTTAACATATCACATAACGCTTGGACTAATCCGTTCGATATTTACGAAGTACCCGCGCCGCAACGCGCGCGGGTCTTATTACTAGTTATACTTAAAATGAAAGTTCTGAAATAACATACCTTGAGATTTGATATCTAACTCGAACCACTGCTGGACAGAAATTGAACGGTGAAGTTGACAAACAGTTCTAGATTTTGCATCCGTCGCGTCAAAAGAGGGAATCGAGAAGACCATCTATCCATCCTGACTAGTCCATTTCTCTTCTTTACCCATTCTACCCGTTTTTAGTTTTTAGTTTTTACTTTTTCCTATTTTTCAGTTTTACCCACTATGGCCCATTAAAACTCACATCTAACCCAAAACAACACATCATCTTAAAATGAATGTCCAAATTTAACCCAAAAGTTAGTCTTTGAAGTATCCTTATGTTTTGACCACACTATTGAATGGTCATTTTGGATTGTTTCAACGTCTCCATTATGTTTCAAACCACTATCTTCAACAGAGAAGCAAAACCATTAATATTGTTTCAGTACAAAAAACAACACAAAGAAAACCATGTTGTTAGTTGTTGTCTCTATCAAGGGCATGCATTAGTCCCATAAACCCTGCTTGCTTTTGACCCGATACACACCACACCATATGGAATGTCTAAAACAAGTTGGCCATCCATAACATAACAAGGAATCATATCATAATTCATGAAATTATCATCTCAAAACTGAACAAAATTGGATAGAAATTCCAAGAATTTAAAAATGAAAACGAACCTTTGAGCAATAGAAGAATACCAAATGCACAACACAATCAAAATAACATTGCAACAATACGAGGTTTGTTCTTTCAAAATTTTGTAAAAGGAACTATATAAAAAGTCCATTACATTAGATTTCATTTCATTTCATGTGCGCCTTGTATTTCAATGGATAATAGAATGAGCAAAGAAATTAAAATGATTCATTACCTTGCTGGTATGCTTCAAAAGGCTTATAATCTCAGCTCTCTGCTTAACGATGTAGCCTTTACCTTTGGCATAAACCGTAAATTCTGGTTGGTCAAGCAAAAGTAGTGTTTCCTTGTAGGAATGCACAAAAAATGAACCTGTTCCATTAAACCCAAGATTACTGATGTGTTTTGATTTGGGTTCATAAATGGCAAGCAATGACGGGACATAACGCGGGTCAGCATCATTATCTACAATTTCAATTACAGGTTCACCACTTTTCCTAAATTCTAGTACACTTAGTAGCGTTGCATCTGGTGAGTAAATAGTGAATAGCTTTGTAAACGACTTCCATGCACCATCCTTCATTGACCAAACATAACAAACATTCTCTTGCGTATTTTGATCAAGCACAACAAGAGACTCTCTTAGATTAGAGATGTTCAAATAATCAATAGACCCCTCATATACTAAACTCTCAGGTAGGCTTACTTCTGCAAACTCTTCCCTTGTCACATGAAATGAAATAATCAGATTATAAGCGTCAAATCCAGGATCTATAGTACTCCTATCAGTAGCAAGCCAATAACAGAACCCATCTACAACAACCTGCGAACAACAACTGAATTGAATTTATTTACGAGGGAGATTGGTGCTATATGGGCTTCTCCAAGCCCCTGAGGTTAACGTAAAAACCTCAACCTGCCAAGGGATGAGAGTTACACTTTCCGTATCACTCCACGTATTAATTTCTGTGATCTTGACAATCTTAGGGTCATTTAGTCTCTGGACAAACCCCAAAACCTGTAAAGGTTGTGTATATTTCCACATCTAGCATATTAGGCACAACAACAGCAATAGCTTTTCTAATTGAAATATTCCAAATTACAGCCATTCTGGTTCCAAGACCATATCTGTCATCGCCATAAAAACAGCGCAAACACAACAAGCCATGAGAGCTGCCAGTTATTAGAGAATCTCTAAGCCAGTTAATCAACGGGGGAGGAGTGAGGGAAACTCTCTGGTTGTTGGGTAAAGTATGATCATCGACAACTGAAGAATATGTTGGCGGAGAAATATGTCGATGATCATACCTCACGAGTAGATGTTGCAGCTGTGGGTGTGGGGCGCTGTAATCTGCAATAAAAGCACTACTGCTAATGAGAGACTTCCAGGCTTTGGAGACCAATCGGAATTGGATCAATGATTTGATAGGAAGCCTTTTGATGATTTCCTCTTGAATTTCGAAAGGCACATTGTCTGACATTTTGATTTCGATTATGGAAGAAGGTATGAATTTCTAGGGTTTATACAACCAGAGAGCCTCTGGTGGAGCGATAACTTAGGTTCAAGTTGGGCCTGTTTGGATTTATCTGGCAGAAGGTGCTGGTGACTGGCCCGTCACTAATTTTAGGGAAAACCGTCGCCTGAAGGTCTACTGTGCTAAAACCCTTAACTCATGCATGACTTTTTGTTACGAATGAGACTCAGACTGGTGACATCCGCTAGAGAAAGTTATCAGGATAACGCTAGATCACTACCCCTTGGTCTAATTTACCGGTTTTATTTTACTTTATTGTTAACACTCTATAAAACATTGATAATCTCTAACCATTATAACCAATATAAGGAGTCTATACTGCCTAATCCAATAGAGACCGGAAATCCATAATTGCCAATAGAGATCATGATATGGATCATCATGTCAACCTCATCAAATGAAGTGTTTTCCCTTTTCCAAATTGAAACAACATAGAAGACAAAAGCTTTATCATTGAGCTTAGTAATTGTCTCATTTCATAAGCTCATTACCGCCCACTAGCTATTCTTCCCTTTACAATTATGACTACTCCTATGACCTACCATATATAGAGTTACAGGTGCACAAATTCGGTTTTTTTAATAACCAGTTTCGGGTATTGAGAGAATTTGGGTATGATTCGGGTATGGGCAATGAGGAGAAAAAACTATACTCTATGTACCCGGGTAGGATGTGATCGCGTTCGGGTATGACCGAGTATTGGAACCAGGTATGGTCCGGGTGTTAATACCCGGTTTAAAAAATAAGGTTTTTTATTATTTTACAAAGAAATCAATTCGTTTGAAAATTAAATTTGGTTTGTAATTTGTAAACAAAATTAACCTAAATTACAATAACATTAATTCACTCACATACAAATTATTTGCATTATAATATGTATTTTTAAAAAACTTAATGTATAAGTATAGGGTATGACCTGTTCATGTTTATAGGGCATGCTAAAGATATATTCAACATGAATACATCAGAATGTCTCAGCAGTCTATGCTCTATCAACATGAATAGGAGCAAGGTTTTATTTTTCGTTTGGAAGCTCACTCTTGGATGTATTGCTGCCAAATCTGTCCTTGCTCATCGGGGAGTTCCTATCACAGATACAAGGTGCAGAATTTGTGGATACGGGGAAGAGACTGTTCAACATCTTGCAGCCTCTTGTGTTCTGGTTAGAGCGGTCTGGTGGCACGTTTGCTTATGGGTCAAAATATCGGTCTTTACCCGGCCCTTGTCTACTCGAGATCTGATGGAAGGATTAAAATATATGAGGGGGTCAACTGCATTGAGAAGACTTTAGAAGTTATTTTTCATGCCACTTTTTGGAGCATATGGAAGGCTCGTAACGCGTTGATCTTCGACGGCATACACTTTAACGTCATCAAAGTAGTGCAGGCAGTTAAAGAAGACTTGTATATGTGGATCAAATTTAGATCCAAATACGGCGGGTTAGTTCGGGAGAGATGGCGAGACTTTAACATCCATGATATCATTTTCTAAATTTTGTTTTTTGCTTTTCGGGACTCCCAGGTTCTTGTTGGCCCCTTTCTTTCTATTTTATGTCTTGAATAAAATAGCCGTCGAGCGAAAAACCACCGCCTAAAGGCCTACTGACGTGGTTGCTTAGAGGAACCCGCTCAGCAAGGCTGAAACAATAAGTTAAACAAACTCACTCCAGCGACCGGAAGCTGGAAGCTAGAAGCCGGAAGCCGGAGGTCGAAAGCTAGAAGCTCGCATTGGGTCTTCAACCTATAAAGTCAAAATGATGTGACTTTGTGTAGGTCCCTGTTTCGCGGAGGATTACGAACCTAAACCTTGTTATACAAACCTACTAGCGAGTGCGGAATCCAAGCTAGCAAGCAAACCGAGTTAGTAGCAAGTAGAGAAACAAACACACAAGTTCACCGATTAACACAACTTGTATTAATGCAATGAGGGTTCGGTTACAAGCTCAATGTTTACAGAAATGCTCTATAAACTCTCTAAAGTGTGTGTGTGAGTTCTGGACAGAAAGCTCTCAAATCTCTCTATCTCTCGGATGTGTAAAAATGGCAGAACTCTAGAACTCTCAACACATGCATGGGTATATATACCCAGCTCAGCAGGTCTGCTCGAAGGATTCGACAGATGGTCCGAAGGATCATCTGTCGACCACATGTTACACGAAAGATCAGCATGGACCTCGAAGGATCATCCTTCGAGATCTAATGGTCGAACCATATCTTTCGATCACCTCGAAGGATCAGGTGTATCCTTCGAGGCTATCCTTCGATCAGAACAACTTTCAAATGTTGTCCAAGTCAAACCGGAGGATGGTTGACTTGGTCAACTTACAACACAAATCAGGACATCGTTTCATACAGACCGAATACAGACAAAGTACAGACACAAGTGCACCAACAAACTCCCCCTTGGCTGTAGCTTTGTCTTTGATCTCTAAGCTTTGTCTTGTTCTTCTAAAAGTGTAGACTTGTCTTGAACTTCGACGGTCTTTGGTCTTCAGGTCTTCAAGACTTTGATGTCCTATCATGTCTTCAATGTCGGAGGATCTTCAAAGTCTTCACGTCTTGAAAGTAGAAAGTGTATCAACAAACTACCCGTATCATGTAGGAAGTGTGTTGACAAACTCCCCCTTAACATAAGCTCCCCCTTGAGTTATGCTCGTGAAATACTTTAACTTTATGAAGTAAGATCCTTGAGGTGATGATGATGGCTAGCGGCAACTCGATCATCTTTATTCATTGAGTGCCTTCGTGTCTTCATTCCAAAGCTCGTCAACGACCATGTTCTCCTAGCCTTTAGAATCTGCACACGCAAGAAATCTAAACGCGTAATGAGAACAACTGCTTGGAATATAGTTAGCATAAACAAATGACACACGAATGACCATGTCACAAACAAACACCGTCCGACAGTTTGAAAGTTTTAATAAATTTATCAATTTAAATTCTAACTTTCAAAACATGCAAATTTCGACCGTTTATGAAGATTTAGTCAGTTCGGTTTTCAGTCAGGTTTCAGGTAACGAAGACTTGAGCTCCAACATCGTACGATCGAAAATAAAGCAGAAATAAAATCTTTTTGGCTTTTATAAAGTTTAAGGCAACAATTTAAAATCCTTTGAGTGTTATCAAACGACATCACCGCTAATGTCGTGCTGATATGCACCAAACGACGAAACTGTTTAAAAGAAATAATAAAAGTTAAGCAGTAAATAAATAAATATATACAAACATTCTTTTTGCGAGTTTCGAGGGTAAGAGAATCATATCAGTGTACGGTCATGCCAAAACACTCTTGTTGTTCAGTTAGTTAACATTAAGATAAGCATCCTATAACAATTATCGGTATTGTTGTCCACTTAAGCTCAACTTATCAGATGTAATCATGTTTAGAGGATACGTTAATGTATGATTTATACTTACCGACCGGTGTTCATCCACATCACGACACATTCCCGTATCAAGGTATGCACGAGGGTTCATCTTACCGGTGAGTATACCGATTATCATCTGTTTGACCGTATAAGTTGTGAGATACTCACTTATTTTGATTTGAAAACAAGTCCTATGTGATATAATCACTTATTGATGAGGAACTTGATTTTCGTATGCATGAGGGCACAGGTGCAAGTCCGTGAACAGGTCAGTACTTCCGTACAGCAGAGAGACGAACTTGACACCCGGAAAAATGTGATATTTTATCACTTATTTGATTTGGACATGTGATTGTTTATCACTTATTGAGGTCGAATGCAATATGCAATATGTACACGTATGTATAGTATCATGGAAGATCTAGACTTGCGTCCCCGTTATTTTTCGGTAAAAGATACAACCATGATACCCAGATGATAAGCAGCATAAAGACCGAATATCTCAGAACCTCGGCAATCTATCAAACGAAATTTCGGTACTAAGACCATATGCCAATGAATGGTTCCCACCTGGTCTTCAGTCGATTAAGATTTATATCACCCTGCACACTTTAAAATGATTGTGAGCCTACCGATACATCTTATATAGAGCTGCTTATCGTTTTTCATTTAAGGTTTAAAGAGGTTTGGATAGACCACTGATGTACTATCATTTTCTCTTTTGCTCGCCAGGAAACTCATTTTTGTTTTTCTATTGTTTTTGTGTTTTTGAATTTTTCGATGTTTTTGGATTTTCCGATTTTTGGATTTACTCCCCCTAAAATCAACAAACTAAGATAAATTTAAAAACACAAAGGTATTTACAAAAATGATTTTCCGATGTTGGTTTTACTCTTGCTTGACCTTAATGCCGTTTACCAATAATAAAAAGTCAAATCTTGATTTGTCAAATGCTTTGGTAAATAAGTCGGCACGTTGGTCATCGGTGTGGACCTTAACAACATCGATTAGCCTTTTCTCAAAGCAATCACGTATGAAGTGATATTTGATTTCGATGTGTTTGGTCTTTGAATGCTGCACAGGATTTCTAGTGATATCTAAAGCAGCAGAATTATCAACGTAAATAGGAGTAGTTAGGAATTCAAAACCGTAGTCCCGCATCTGTTGTTGGATCCAAAGAACTTGGGAGCAACAACTTGAGGCAGCAATGTATTCAGCTTCGCATGTTGATGTAGCTACACACGTCTGCTTCT
Organism: Helianthus annuus; assembly: GCF_002127325.2. Classification (NCBI taxonomy): domain Eukaryota; kingdom Viridiplantae; phylum Streptophyta; class Magnoliopsida; order Asterales; family Asteraceae; genus Helianthus; species Helianthus annuus. The sequence continues at coordinate 141,239,932 of NC_035438.2, read as the reverse complement.
TGCACTGCCATGTGACTAGGCGATTTCCTAAAAACTGACATCCAGCCGTTGTGGACTTGCCGTCGATTTTACATCCGCCAAAATCAGAATCACTGAAGGCTACCAATTCAAAGTTATTATCCCTAGGGTACCACAGACCGGTGTCAGGGTACGCCTTCAAATAACGAAAAATCCTTTTAACAGCAGCAAGATGTGAGGCCTTCGGGTTAACTTGATATCTAGCAAGCAGGCACGTTGGGTACATTATGTCTGGCCTTGATGCTGTGAGGTACATAAGAGATCCGATCATAGCACGATAGATTGAAGGGCTAACAGCTTCTCCCTTCAAGTCTGGAGTAATTCCGTGATTAGTTGGCAATGGGGTACCAATGGGCGTTGCATCAGACATCTGGAACCGGCTCAAGATGTCACCAACATATTTAGTCTGATGGATGAATATCCCAGACTCCGTTTGTTGCACTTGTAGGCCCAAGAAGAAGGTCATTTCCCCCATAGCACTCATCTCGAATTTATCCTGCATGATGCGCTCGAATTCCCTACACAAGACATCATTAGTAGAACCAAAAATAATGTCATCAACGTATACCTGTACCAGAAGAAGATCTCCATCTTGTTCTTTGATGAAAAGAGTACAGTCGATAAGACCTCTTCGAAAACCGTTCTCCAGCAGATAGTGTGATAAGGTTGCATACCAAGCTCGTGGTGCTTGATGAAGACCATAAAGAGCTTTGTTGAGCAACCAAACCCGATCGGGATGGATAGGATCTTCAAAACCTGGAGGCTGTTCGACGTACACCTCTTCTTCAACCACACCATGTAAAAATGCACTTTTCACGTCCATCTGATAGACCTTGAATCCTTTGAAGGACGCATAGGCTAGAAAGATTCGAATTGCTTCGAGACGTGCCACTGGTGCATAGACTTCGTTGTAGTCGATTCCTTCAATCTGACGAAAACCTTGAACGACTAAACGCGCTTTGTTTCGGATAACAACTCCGCGGTCATCCTTTTTGCATTTGAAAACCCAACGGGTACCAATCTTCTTGTATCCAGGAGGTTTCTCTACGAGTTTCCAGACACCCAGCTTCTGGAATTGTTGCAGTTCTTCCTGCATTGCTTCAACCCAAGCATTATCTTTCAAGGCTTCTTTCCACGTTCTTGGTTCTTCTTGTGAGACATAACAAGCGAAGGACCAGTCGTTTTGTTGCCCGGATTCTCGAATGGCTGCATACAAGCCTGCATTGTTGTTGTTTCGCAACATGTTTCTTGTTTGAACGCCACTTTGCACATTTCCAATGATGTTTTGTTGAGGATGGGTATTATGAATCCTTGTTTCTGGATTATCTGGAACTGGAACATTTATACCCAGGTTGTTGAGGTTAAGATCAACAACCAATTCAAGGCCCGGAATTGACGAAGAGGATGATGCAGTAGCCTCAGCTGTTCTATGGGCATCCACTGGAGGAGTACCCTCTGAAGTACCATGAACTGCTGCTGTAGGAGCTTCCTGATCTGCATCTAGAAATTCATCATCCTCTGAAGATTCGTTCAATTCGTTTGCATCATGAAAATCCTCATTGTTGAGAGTATTGTTGTTCACCGAAGAAGATGGTTCTTGATTCACAAGAATTGGACGAACCACCGGTGAAACTGTTGCATTGTCACTCTCGAAAAACATCCTAGCCGCAGCATTTTCTTCAACGGCTTCAACATTGATCGAATTGAAAAAGTCATCGTACTCAAACATCCAAGGCTGACCAGGACATTTGACTGGCAAAGTGTGCCTTTGTACTCTGACCTCAGACCATTCCTCGACCCTTTTAGTCTCTAGATTCCAGACTCGTAGGTTAGGGGTGGCATACCCAAGAAAGTATCCATCAATTGCTCTTGCCCCAAACTTTCCATTAGGATCGATGATTGTGCATGGAGCTCCAAACGGTTCTAGATAAGACAAATCTGGTTTCCGTTTTTGAAGAAGCTCAAAGCAGGTCTTGTTGTGTCTTTTGACTGTAAGGACTCTGTTCAATGTGTAACATGCAGAGGCCACAGCTTCAGTCCAGAATGGAATGGGTAACTGTGACTCTACCAACATTGTCCTAGCAGTCTCGATCAATGTGCGGTTCTTACGTTCAGCGACACCATTCTGTTGAGGAGTATAAGCTGCACTAAACTCATGAAGAATACCTTTTGAAGTGCAGAACTCCATCATGGAATGATTCTTAAATTCAGTACCATTGTCGCTACGTATCCGCCTAACCTTCAACTTATACAAATTCTCAATCTGAATGATTAAGTTTTTGATAATACCAAAGGTTTCACTCTTGTGTGCCATGAACGCAACCCAAGAAAATCTTGAATAATCATCAGTAACCACGAGGCAGTATTGATCACCTCGAATACTCTTGTGTTTGACAGGACCGAACAAATCCATGTGCAAACGTTCAAGAGGAACTGCCACTGTGTTGATCTTCTTTGTAGGGTGCTTCTTCTTTGTTTGTTTTCCTTTCTGGCACGAAACACAGATGTCTTGAAGATGGAAATTTTTGAGAGGTACACCATTCACCAATTCATTTGAAACCAAATGATTCATTTTTCGTAAGTGAATGTGACCCATTCGTCTGTGCCAAGAGATAGTGTCTTTTTCTGTGGCTTTGGAAACGAAACAAGTTGCTTGTGCAGACGTAGTAATAGCCTGGCTCATGTCAAGGACGTACAAATCATTTATCCTTGGAGCCGACAAGAGAATCCATTCTTTTGGAATTTTGAAGCCGGGTTTCAGCACATAACATCCATTAGCATCAAAGTGTACTGAAAATTTCTTGTCACAAATTTGAGAAACACTAAGAAGATTGTGATCAAGTTGTTGCACAAAATTGATCTTGTCAAAGCTGACAATCCCGTTAGATATCATTCCTTCTCCCGTAATGTATCCACCTTTATCTCCAGCAAAAGCAACATAACCTCCTCTAATAGATTTAACGTCGTAGAGAAGCTTCATGTCGCCCGTCATGTGCCTGGATGCCCCACTATCAACAATCCAATGACTACTGATAGTTCCTCCTGAAGCACCCTGCACATGAACTCAAATGAATTAGTTGGAGATGGGGACCCAAGCCATTGTGGTCTTGGGTCTTCCATTTTCATCAATGACAATAACTTCTTGTCTTTGATGGTTGGTGAATTGTGATGGTCCCCCTGATTCAACAACCGTTTTTGGTTTCCAAGTCTGTTTGGTTTCACCAGTGTTTTTCTTTAAAATTTTAACTTCTTGATGATTTGAAGTTTTAGAATTTTCTGGTTTTACGACAACAGATTGTTTTTGAACCACATCGGTTTTAATCGCTTTTTCAATCTTTTTGACATGTTGGCGTTTCTGTTTCTTTTCCCTTTCTTTTACAAGGCGGGGATCTTGTTTTGTGGAAACAGTTGGCTTACGGTCAGTTTTGCCACGGGGATCATCAACCTTTCCTTTCTGCTTATGAAGATATGGACAATTTCTAATAATATGCCCAATGGTTCCACACTCAAAACATGATCTTCGTTCTACAAACCCCGAAGAATCATGTGATCGTCTAGCCGATGATGTTGAACTTTGTGAACCCGAGGTACTAGGTTTTGAACTGCTTGGTTCATTTCTTTTCTCGACAATAGCTTTCTTGACAAAATCTAAGTTAGATTGATTTTCAAACTTTTCAATTTTGTCTGTTCCCGTCGATTTCACAAAGTTAACATTCTTCTTCTTCTTTTGATTCGGCTTCTTTTGCACTGGAGCCGGTACTTTACCTTTGGGTTTGGTGTGATTTTGCTGAGTTGGCACTGTTGGCAATTTCTTGTTGCCAAATTGCTTTCGAACTTCAGCCTTTGGGATTGGAGGACACTGTGTGACTGTAACTTTAGGTCCTGCCTTTCCCAAGAACTTACTTGTCGAATTCTCAAAGACTTTGCAGATTAAGGATTGATTAACATTCTTAATGGGAAAATCTTTGTCTGAGTAAATTTTATCATCACCAACTAGAGTGTACAGCAAATTCACACTCTCCGACTCCTTCTCAGACGAGGACTCAGTTGCAACAGTCTTAGCGGGTTTGACAGGGGGATCACATAGAATGTGATTCTCAAGAGGTATGTCCTCATTTTTGGCTACCGCATCAGACTTTGCTGGGATAGTATCATCAGATTCATCATCAGACGAATCAGCATCCTCAATCACAACTGGAGGATCTTGATTCTGTTCAGCACTCACAAATGTATCTGCTGACACATCTGAATCTGAGGATACTTCCTTTTGGTATCCAAGTCCTGCAGCAAACTCATTAACATCTAGAGGCACAGAAGGTTCAAAGAAAACCCTGTCCTCTTCATCAGGCATGGCATCATAATTATGTCTCACTGGTGGTGGACACTTCTTGTAGCCAATGCATGTGACATCTCTCTTATCCTTCTGAACGTCAATGATGTGATCTAACACATAGCTAGAACTCAAATAACTGTCTAGCTTGAGTTTGATCGCATCACTTTCGGTTTTCACACAAGCCATCTCTTTTTGCATTGTTTCAAGACGAGAGATATACAAATTAATGTCCGTCTGTTTTCTTGAAACCATTTTTGTCAATTCAGTTTTATCTTTCTTTAATGTTTCAATCATTGACTTAAATTCTTTTTCATGGTTTTCATGAAACATGTTGGCTTCTGTGCATTTTGAGAGATCCACAGTCAATTTCTGATTGTGGATGAATGTCACATCATATTTCTCTTGCAAAGCCTCATGCTTGTTTTGCAAGTCACACCACTCAGCACTCAAGGAACTATGTTTGTCTTGCAAGTCAAACAAACTAGCTTGTAAAGCATCATGTTTGGCTTGCAACTCAGACATGTTTCCTTCCAAATCAGCACACCTAGCATGCAACCTAACACATTCATCACAATTAACAGCAGTGGGTTCATCGACACGTACCTGACTTGACGAACCGTCGACATTAGCCATAAAGGCTGAATGGAGAGAAGACGAAGTATAAGCAGCTTGATCCACCAGAATAGATCTTCTATGAGTTTCTGCTGCAGCTTCCTCCAAGAGTTCATCAATATCTGCATCGATTGCTGCATTTGATGTCTCACCCACATAATCATCACCAGAATTGGATGATTCTTCATCAGCACTCCTGCTATAACCAGAAGAGTCTTCATCTTCAGACGATTCACCACCACTGGCAGAAGATTCTCTACCACTGGTGTGAACCAACTCTTCCACAATTTTGGCAAAACATGCTGTTTCATCAGGAGCATCAGTACCCAACTGGATGGACCAGTCACAACCTTCATCCACCTGAACTGCTAGTGCTCGGTTGGTTTGGTTATTTGCAGGCACCAATGAACGCTCAGTGTTTCTGTTCTGATTCTGCTGGTTGCCTCGGTTTCTGAAGGGATTTTGATTCCCGTGCTGTGCTGGCTTTGTACATTCCCTTTTAAAGTGGCCCCGTTCACCACAGTTGAAGCATTTAACAGCTTGCTTATCGAACCCATACTTGGTGTCTCGCTTACTTTCCAAGCTGGTTCTGCCAGTACTTTCCATCCAATCCTTTGCTCTTCTTACTGCACTCGCAAAGGCCCACTTGATGTCCATCAAATCCATCTCTTCCTTATCAATCTGCCTGTAATCTTCTTGTGTCAGATTAATATTACCAATCTGACCTTCTATCAACCCACAGTACGCGCTCACCACAGTGTTAAGCAGCTCCATGTGTTCCTTAGCTACTTCTACACTGATTTTAGAAAAACTTGAAGTGTCAAGCTGTACTGGATTTGACTTTGATTGTTGTCCTGCAGCAGATGATGTTCCTCCATAACACGCATATTGTGGTTGTTGAGCAGGAGGAGGAGGAGGTGGTTGTATTGGATTTCCATACAGATCTGTGGTTGGAGGCGGCTTTACAGGAACTTGCACTGGATTGCCGTACATATCCGTGCTTGTGACAAACGCCGTTTGAAGTGGAGCATGTGAACCGGCTTTTGCAGATGAAGCAGTGGAGGTGCCATAATACATCTCTGGATTCTGTGGCACTGCAACTCTCTTTGCCTTCAACGTTTCTTCCTGATCTTTGTTCTCCAGAAGCTGCACGAAATCGTTGATATTTGTAGTTTTCAACGTTCCGTTGTACTTCAAGATTTCCAGGAAGTTATTCCATTGAGGAGGCAATGCATCGGCAAACTTCTTCACCACTTCTGTTGGAGTCGTTGTGACTTCAAAGTTGGTCAGCTCAGTAAGTAGATGATAGAAGCGGCTTGTCATATCTCCCAAGGACTCCTTATCCATACATGTGAAGCCATCGAATTCTTTCTTCAGTAGATCTCGTCGTAGTTGACGTGTGGCTTCATTACCTACTCCTCTTGTCTTCAATGCATCCCACAGCTTCTTCGTAGTCTTGAAACTGACGAACTGATGATAAATATCCTTGCTCAGTGCTTGAGTAAGAATAGCGTATGCTTTCTTTTCTAAGTCATACGTCTTCTTTTGATCTTCAGGAAGATCGGCAAATGTAGCTGTAGAAGAAGCAGCAACCTCGATAGTTTGATCGAATTCCGTAGTGAACCGCAACCACAACTCTGTATTTTGACCAAGAATATATGTATGGAAACGATCAACCCATCCCGGATATTCATTAAGATGCATCAACTTTGGAGGCCTGTTCAAACTGCCGGTTTCACTTTCACTTAGTAGAAGACTTTGAATACTTGGAGTTTGATTTGAAACAAACGCCCATTGACCGGCTTGAGTGGCATTTGTTTGTGAGGATGTAGATACCGGAGATTCGGCCCATGATGGAGATTGACTGGTATTCATGTATTTTCCACTGTCTGGAGCCGGACTTCCCCACCAACTCGGATTCATGATAGATAAGCAAAATAAATGCTAAGTGAATAATCCGAGAGATACACAACCGAAAGATCCTGGTCGAAAGATCTGAAATCACAGAAAGTTGTTAACAATAAACAGATCACAATCGAAAGATATAATCTTGTTCGAAGGATCAACAGTACTCGAAGGATTACTGTTGACTCTCGAACAATGATCTCGAAAGACTCAAGAACACGAAGGATTCCCTTTTTAAAGATCCTTATCTTTCGTGTTAAATCCTTATCTTTCGAACAACAGATCTCGAAAGATTCACCAATACGAAGGATCCTAATCTTTCGGACACTAGTCTTTCGATTAAATTCCTTTCTCGAAGGATATGACTCAGACTTCGAAGGATGGGTCGAAGGATAGCAATCTTTCGAGCCTTCCTTGATCGACAGATGTCGAAGGATAGTCTTTCGATGTCGAAAGATATCTTTCGATGTCGAAGGATATCTTTCGAAAGAGCACTGACACACTGACACAGATATGACGGGTTGGTGAAAAGGTGATTGGTTGGTAAGTCAACTTTCGGCAAAAGGGTATGGCAGGCTGACAACAATCCTACCAACCAAGATTTGAAATAAACTATGCCAAAAATAGAAAACCTTATCTTCAAAGTCCAGTGACCGGAAACACACCGGAAATATTGCCGGAATTCACCAAATCACTCAAAAACAAGTTTTCAAGTTACCCAACCCACTATAAACACTCCCGGTTAGTTTAGACACGTTTTTACTCAAAGAAAAAAGCAAGAAAACAAGTAAAAACAGGTGCAAAACCAAATGTTTCAACACACCAAAACTTGTAAAAACCCGGTTTTAAACAAGGTAAAGAGCGAGGCTCTGATACCACTTGTAGGTCCCTGTTTCGCGGAGGATTACGAACCTAAACCTTGTTATACAAACCTACTAGCGAGTGCGGAATCCAAGCTAGCAAGCAAACCGAGTTAGTAGCAAGTAGAGAAACAAACACACAAGTTCACCGATTAACACAACTTGTATTAATGCAATGAGGGTTCGGTTACAAGCTCAATGTTTACAGAAATGCTCTATAAACTCTCTAAAGTGTGTGTGTGAGTTCTGGACAGAAAGCTCTCAAATCTCTCTATCTCTCGGATGTGTAAAAATGGCAGAACTCTAGAACTCTCAACACATGCATGGGTATATATACCCAGCTCAGCAGGTCTGCTCGAAGGATTCGACAGATGGTCCGAAGGATCATCTGTCGACCACATGTTACACGAAAGATCAGCATGGACCTCGAAGGATCATCCTTCGAGATCTAATGGTCGAACCATATCTTTCGATCACCTCGAAGGATCAGGTGTATCCTTCGAGGCTATCCTTCGATCAGAACAACTTTCAAATGTTGTCCAAGTCAAACCGGAGGATGGTTGACTTGGTCAACTTACAACACAAATCAGGACATCGTTTCATACAGACCGAATACAGACAAAGTACAGACACAAGTGCACCAACACTTTGCTCAAAAGTAAATAAAGTTACATAGAGACACACAATTCTGACATTACCTAATGAGGCAAGGTCATCTGCAAAAGCAACATCATCAAAGATAAGCCTTGCCATGTATGGAAGGTAGAAGCTGGTGAGGAGCTTATTTCGGCAGACCTCTCTGCCTATAAAAAGGAGACTTTTCCAGCAACAATGGCATGTTCTTCACTATTCTCTCTCGCTCTCTCTCCAAAACTTCTCTCTACATTTTATGCTTAACTCTTAGAGATCAATCGACTGATTCTCATGTCGGAGTCAAAATGCGGGGGACAACCTCTCGCGTTAAGGCTAATGATGTTCTTTGATTGCAGATCTCAATGAGCAAGCTATCATTTGGAGTAGGTCTTGCACCTTCCCCCTACCATACTCTTGATGTTTTAAGAGTGCATCTACCCCCTGTCTTTCGGCTATCAACGCCACCACATGATGCATGATTGACCATCCCTCTCTTTTAACGTTATTTTCATGAAATTAGTAAAATAACATTAAAGTTAGTACACTTTCACTTTTGCCTCCCAAACGCCCACACATATATACATTATATGAGCATACCACAAGCGACACGGTTTTTTTAAATATTATGGTATGAAAAAGTTATGGTCATATGAAAATCATGAGGAAAGTGGGTTTATGAGTCGATAATATTGTATTTTCCTATTTGCCATTTTCCCTAGTTGTATACTCTATTTTTAGTTACATGAATTTTAAATTCGAGGACCACTTAATCTCAACCATTGATCTTGCATTGTCTTATACAATAACCTTCCCGTAACTATTATAATTTATACTATACAAATAATAAAGGTGGTTCTCGCTGAACCCTACCCTACCCTATATATATATATATATATATATATATATATATATATATATATATATATATATATATATATATATATATATATATATATATATATATATCTTACTAATATAATAAATCAAACCTTAGAAATCCTAGGTGTCAACATAACAAAGCATCCACGTTTGTTTTTTCTGAGGTGTCAACAAACCAGGCTATCCACATTTGTTTCTCCTTACGTGTCAAATTTTCAGAATTTTTCTTTTTTTAATAAATTTCAAAGTCAAACTATTGAGACAGGCTTGAGACAAAAAGTCTGAACACTGCTCTGTCACTCATCACGTGAGCCTTTCAAATTTCAAATTACTACCTCTTTTCATTTTCGTTCTCTCTCCCTCAAAGATGATTTGGATATGTGGATTCAAAAAGGAAAAAGAATGTAGAGATGTGTTGTTGATCTACAATATCAGAGTGGAATCAAAATCCTCATCTTCATCTTTATCTTCCGACTTGATAAAGAGCCGGTGTGGGATCTGAGTTTGTTCTTCATCTAGGGTTTTGAGGGTTTTGATGATGAGAGCAATTGTGTGACGGGCTTGCCTTGCTCTCAAGAAATCGGTTAGTAATTTTTTCTCACGATTATATGATTCCCTGTACCTAGGGTTTTGTTTAATTCAAAATTTGAATTCCTACACATATCCCTAAACACCCATTATCTGCTTTTCTTTTCATTTGCAGAGGGAATAATTGAGAAGAGAGAGAGAGAGAGAGCGAGAGAGGGAGAGAGAGAGAGATAGAGACGAGAAGGAGAGTCAAGATACAACGAGGTTGAACGATGGCGGTAATAACTTAAGGTGTTCAGATCTGGAATCCTAGGGTTAGGCTCTTATGATGTTTGAATAATTTGTATAATTTGTGTTTTTCTTATTTAAACTAGACTAGATTTGTGAGATTATACATCTGACTGATGTTTGAATTGTTGTTGAAGATTAATGGATGCTCAAGCAAAGAAGAAGGTGTTGTATCGTGCTAAATCACCAGTCTGTAGTTGAAGCCTTGAATTTGTGATTTTCACATTTTAATTTGAAGTAAATGAACTGAGATTAACTTGTGGATTGGTATCGTTTTGAATTCAGCTTATGATGAGGCCATGGATGCTTTGTCTTCTCCCATCACCAAAAAGAGTCGTTCTCCTAAACCAGTCTCTGACCATAGATTTGAGCGGGTGTTTGACTATGTTAAGGTGATTGTTAACTATTTTTCTTTCATATTGCAGTTTATATTTATAAAAAAGATAGCTAAAGTTTGAATTTTAATATCAGATATGGTAATATTTCAAATTGAAATATGAACTTGTAGAATTAGTTCAATTCAGTTTTGCTCTTCGGGGGTGTTTGGGTTAGCTTATTTTTGAGCAACTTATGACTTATTAACTTATAAAAGTTAATAAGTTGTTTTTTGAGTGTTTGGGTTAGCTTATTTTAGAGGATTTTGTGTGTGTGTGAAGTCATTTTTGAGAAGTCAGGAAGGATTTCTGACTTCTCACTTATGACTTATATAAGTTAATAAGTCATTTTGAGAAGGAATGATGTAATTGGATGATTGTTAAGAAGTCTTTGATAATGTATGGTTCCATTTATTTAAATTATGAGGGGTCCTCATGAAGATTTGGAGAGTTATTTAGAAGCAGTGAATCAACTGAAAAAACACAAAAAAAAAATATTTTTATTGAAAAATCGCTGGTTTTCGTTATTAAAAAAAAATTGTAAATAAATTTCTTTGGCCTACTAAAAGTAGCGATTAAACTTAAAAAAAATATAATTTTTTTTGTGTTTTTTTGATTTTTAAGATGTTTTTAGGCTACTAAAAGTAGCGATTAAACTTAAAAAATATAAAAAAAATTGTGTGTCTTTTAGATTTTTTAAGGGTTTAGTTTTTAGCATTTAGCTTAGGCGGGGTGGGGGGTTTAGGGTTTTTTTTTTTTTTTTTTTTTTTTTTTTTTGGGGGGGGGGGTGGGGGTTAAGTTTTTTTTTTAGGTTTTTGGGGGGTTTAGTTTTTAGCATTTAGCTTGGGGGTGGGGTATGGGGGGTTAGGTTTTTGGAGGTGTTGTGGGTTTATTTTGTTGTGTTAACATTCGTTCTCGCGGTTCTCGCAATAAAGGTGGTTCTCGCATGAACCCTACCATATATATATATATGTATATATATATAGGGTAAGGAGAGTGTAAAAAGGGCCTAAAGTGTGGGAAGTGTATTATAACACTATATATAATAGTATATATCACCATATAAACGCCGTATAACAATACGTAACACCATATAATACCATATAACACTATGTAACACTATATATCATTATATAACAAATATAACACTATACATCTATCATAGACATGCTATCAGACAACCTATAGTGTTATATTTGTTATATAATGATATATAGTGTTATATAGTGTTATATGGTATTATATGGTGTTACATATTGTTATACGGTGTTTATATGGTGTTATATAGTATTATATATAGTGTTATAATACACTTCTCGCACTTTGAGCACTTTTTACAGGATCCTATATATATATATATATATATATATATATATATATATATATATAGGTAGACGATCCTGTAAAAAAGGCCTAAAGTGTGAGAAGGGTAAGAAAGAATCTCAGCCATTAGATCTTTTGATCTAATGGTTGAGATTAATAGGGATCAAATTGTAAAATATTTTCATTAATTTGCACTGATTTGAAATATCTAGGGGCATATAGTCTTTTAAACCCACTAGAAATTAGGTAATGCAGATGTAACTTCCCCCCGTCTTTTTTAAACGTCAATAACTTTTTATACGTAACTTTTTAAAAAAAAATTACACCATAATAACGAGCGTCTTTTTATCTTTAATATGAGTACCATATTGCTATACTTATATAGAGAAAAAAATATGTCACACCCCGACCACGTAAAACAACAAAACGTGGCGGAATCGTCGGGGAGTGTTGTAACAGAATCATTGTTTCATAACACATGGAAAATTGAAATATTGATTTATTAATTTAAAAGAGTTACAATGTCTTAACAAACAAATAAGTATAACATAATTAACTAGTCTTGCATCTTTTATTGTCACTAAGGCCCAAGTCCGCCTATGTGTATCTTGATCAATCTTATGCATCATCTCCTGAAACACATGTGAAAATAGGTACGTCAGCAAAAAATGCCGGCGAGTACATAGGTTTTATGAAAAATAGGATTCATGACTTAGGTTTAAGAAAATGTTTAACAAAAACTTGTCATGAATCCAGTTTAAGTGTTTGCTTTTATAAAACGTTTGAAAATCGATGATAGATAGGTATAGTTAAAAAGAATGAGGTAAGGTTAAGTGAATAACCAAGTAAAAAGGAGTTTGTATAAGTCAAACTGTTTTGTAAAACAATGTCTTGTGAAAAATATGTTATTTGTATAAAAATGTATAAGTCCAAATCAATGATTTAAATAACGCTACGCCATGTAATATAATACAAGCACTTATATATAGGAAGTACCAGCGGCGTATCCACCATGCTTGTAGCATACTACACACATATCGTTACTTAAGTCACTTAAACAAACCACCAAAGAATATAGTTCATGTTCAAACCAATCATCAAATGTTCTTGTCTAAACCATTGTCAATGTTTAAAAACCCAAAATGTAGTCATGTAGTTATGTGTAAACAAAAGTTATGTATGGTAAGTAACAAAATGAGAATACTTAACCATAAGTAAAAAGGAACAAAACAAAGTATTTTGAATAAATCAAAAGGTTATGTTTTGCCAAGTAGAAAACTTGTTTTATTGATACAAACATTTATGTGGTGAGTTAACGCATACATCCAAGCCTTGAGACAGCAGGATAACCTTAGAGTAAAGGTTATCAAAGTAAAATGTTCACGGATTCGGTCATTCCATCCATCCAAACAAACCTAGGATTTTAGGAACGGGATTTGTCAAGTCCTATGGTACCACTACCTACTACCGAGCGGCATGATCGGTGTTAATGAATGTAATAAAGAACCGTTTAAACAAACCAAATGTTATACCAAATGTAAACAAGTTATGTGAAAACAATGTACTAAGTATGCTAAGTAACATACAAAGCAGAAAAGTTATGTAAATCAATGTGCTAGCATGTTAAATGAACATACATAGCAAAAGAAATGAAATGTAAAACAATGTGCTTAGCATGTCAAGTAAACATACATAGCAAAACATAATGAAATCATGTACTAATAGTGTACTAATTAACATAGCAAGTATATGGTATGAAAACATGAAAAGCACGAAAGTAACAAGTAGGCACATGTGTTTCACCCCAAAATGTTTGAAAAACAGTAAAAGAGGGGACTATGTACTCACTTGAGGGTGCTTAGAAGTCTTGAACAACAACCAAGCGAAGCTAGAGGGATCACGGAATCAAACGGCACCCTATATAGATAACTATATAAATAACCGGACCTAAATCGGGAGATTGGATAGTATGAGGTTTCGTAAACCAAATGAGTATTGGAACTCATATGATATGGTTAAACAAAGCCTACATACTAAAATGAAACCTAACCTTAGTGCTTATGACCCATTACGACCCGTTTAGGTAGCTTATGCTACTTTAATGCGTCGTTCGCGTAAAACGCGTTCGAAACGCCTAACTAGCCCTATGACAAGCAAGATATGCCTTAACATACTTAATATTGTTGCTAAATCAGTTTAGATACTAAAAATTATGTAGCATAGGCTTAAAATGAATTTTAGCGTAAAAAGGGCATTTTGGTAATTTACCTAAGGCATAAGAACTACTTATCATACAACTACTTAAACGTCGTGACCATAAGGTATAACCTCGGAAGGTTATTCCCTATACAACTATGGTCACCTAAAGTGTTTGGTCGGATCCTAATGATCGACCAAATGGGTCGGGTTCGTAAGCATAAGCGATTGATTAGATCGCTTACCTTTACGACCCTAAACAAGCACAAATCTAAAAGCGACGAGCTAAACATGCTAGAACATGTTTAGTAATGTTAGAAAACAGGTTTGGTATTAAAACAAACGGTTTTAATACCCTAGAGTAGTTTGGTTACAAAATACGCGAGAAAACGCATTTTGGCCGAAACTACGACTCGTCACTGAGCCTAGATAACGTGGTAATCAGTAGGTATAGTCACTAGGGACTATAACCATCGTGATTACGCTCACATTATGAAGTTCAAACGAACTTCGCGTTGACCATAAACTGGTCAATGCAGAAAGTCAAACACTGTTTGACTTTAACGCTAAAACGAACGAAAAACGCGAAAGAATACTTACAGAAGGTCCCCGCAAGATTGATTTCCGAGTATTTCTCAGGTATGAAGTGTTTATAACTCCAACTTAGAGAAAATCTCAGAATCAAGTGGGTTTGAATGAAGTTGGGGTTGGGTATTTATAGGAAAGGCACAACCGTTAGGATCGTTCATCGTGAAACGTGCTTCGATCTCGGCCGTCCAAGTGGGCACATGGTATTTGGATACCATGGGCTCTTAAAAACCATCAAATTTGGCCCCTAGAATGCTTAAGAACCAGATTCAAGGGTGTGGAACAGCTGGTAACAGCTGGATTAGATTTTTTTGCTGATCTGGGACCCTCACGCGGCCCGCTTAAGGAATACACAAATTCTCACGCGGGCCGCCTGGGCATAGTTTCCAGAATTTGCAGTTTAGTCCCTGAACTTGGGAAACATGCATTTCGGCCCATTTTTGGCACGTTTAAGCCCCGTTAACCTCATTTCAAGGCTCTAAAATGATGTTAAAGTATAGGGGACTCAAAATATGCTCAAAAATATTCCGGATGTCGGTTCGTTTGGTCGTACGATCGCGATGTTCGCTTAATTACGACGGAATGCGCATAAGCGCGAAAGACGATCCAAATTACGCGACGAATAGATTTTTCTCATGCCAAACACTAAAATAAAATATTTTAATGCTTGCATAAATTTTTTGGATGTCCGGAAGTATTCTGAATGTAAGTTATGCACGAAAATGCAAACTTATGCACTTTTTGACGCTTTTAGTCCCTGAATGAACAAAAAGTTTATTTTAGCACACCGAACACCTCAAAGCCTATTTCAAAGCTATGTAAAGGATATTTAGGGTACGTTTAACTTATGGTCAAGTTCCGGAATGTCCGTTACAGTACAAATTGACATACTTTCGCAGTTTGTCGAATTTAGTCCCTGTAAGCGAATAGACTTGATTTCGGCATACCAAACCATCCAAAACTTATTTCTAAGTTATGTAAAGGTTATTTAAGGTATGTTAAGCCTATGTCACTATTCCGGAATGTTTGTTGCATTAAACTGGTTATATTTACGCATCAGTGCGTATATAACCTTACAGAAAGCGATTTAAAGCCCGAAATCGATCAAGAATTAATATGTGCAAATGATACACATATTTATACAAATTCCAAGTATGAAATACAGTATTTCATTGGTTTGGTATTTGTTTGATGGCTGAAGTGACACAGGTGTCACAGTCTCCCATACTTCAGGAAATTTCGTCCCGAAATTTATTTAGAGGAAACTTGTGAGAGCTTGAAACATGAAGTTGAAAAGATCAAACGACACTGGTTAGAGTTCTGAACTTCTAGTAGCTTTAAATAACATCATGCTTACAATGTGGGAGGGACACATATATACAAGTATATAAAGTGTTACTGGTGCGTCCACCGTACCTCCATTACATTGTTCACACTTCGTTATTGTTGCCACTATTGGTTCTTACACATAATAAGTCTTACTGTGGTTTCCGTGCACTGAACTTCATAATTATGTATGCATCCATAACTACGTAATTCCTTGCATAGTCACATAGTGCATCTTAGAATGTGTAGGGGAGGAAAACAATGAACGAGCCTGTGATGATTGTGATTTGACCATACTGGGGTCCTTTTTAATTGAGTCAATAAATGATCTCCAGACCGCCAAGGAGTCTTTTCAGCTTATATCATCATATGTCATTCTCAACCAGATACTGAATCAATCGCTTGACCTAGACCACTAAAGGGGTCTCTTTGAATCAAGGAATGGCACCATAAAATCCATGGGTCTTAACTATCACGTAGAAACCCAATTAAGGATTTGAGATAGTACCTTTTGAATATCCTACTACGAGTCCCTCATATAAAAATACGAAAGGTTCTTATGAGGATTTGGATAACGAATTATCCAGAGTATACAAAATCACAAAAATGCATAAAAGGAAACACAAAATGCATAAACACATAGTCACATAACCACAAAATTGTTTATCTTGATTTTAAATTTGTCATGATTTAATTTGTTCTGTTAACTGAGCACATGCATTTAAAGCACACCAGGTATCCAATCAGAGGATTTTGATTGGTGCTTTAAACATTATCAAGAATCCAACTATGAAGATAGAAAGATCTTGAATAGGAAATTCGATTTCGATTGAAAAGAACCGAAATGTTCAAATTAAGGTACACAAGGAATCCAATTAAGGACTCTGATTTGAAAGATAATTAACCGCAAGGGTCTAATTGTAAAGATAAAAAGATCCCATATGGATTTTAGAAGTTGAATATGTTTTGAAACCTTGCACTGGATGTGCTTTAAGTCAGAACATGAAGTAAAAATGCTTATGAAGATGAGATGCTGGCCAAGGTGACATATGAAGCAGAATTTGAAGGTTAAGTCAATGAATGAAGAAAATATTTTTGAAAACTATGCATGGGGTTCAAAAAAATGTGTTCAATGTTTTTGAAACATTATATATAATACTTTCGTAATCATAAAGTAGGTGTATTAGGTAGGTATATTTATAAAAATGTTTAAAAATCATGCGGGATGAATTTTGAAATTATGTATAAGGTCTTTGAAAACATGAGTGATGCTTTTGAAATCATGCACTTGATATAAGTAATTATATTGTATTAATAATAGTTTGAAATCATGAAGGTCGTTTTTGAAAACATTGGCATTGTTTTTGAAATCATGGAGGTTGTTTTGAAAACTTATGTTATGCATGTTGAAAAATCAGAACGTAATGAGTATGAGATTTGAAAATACGCTTAGTTATCTAACCAAGGATTCGGGGGCACAAATGTGCAGAAGCACGATTACTCAAAATTTCGCTTTATTTCTTGTACTTTGTCTCATAGAATGAAACGAGTAATTAAAATTTTTGAGGAAATCATGAGCGATCACTTGAAAGGGAGAATCACAAGAGTAGTTTGTAAGGAACATAGTTCCTTGATGTAGGTATCACAGGAAAATGCCATACACACATGTAACTACATTTGTACATCAGAATTGCAAATAACAACTTTTATTTATGAACAAGGCAGATTGTTTCACAGTACAAGAAAACAAAAGAAACAAAGGCATAAGACAGCAACATCTTTTACTCAGCCAAATGCTCATCCAAGGGTTGGATATTGACAATCTTCGGGCATTTGTTCCTGAAATGGCTTGTCTCGCCACAGTTGTAGCAAGTACCAGATGGAAAATGAGCTTGAGTAGGGTTGACTTGGAGTTGGGTAGCAACAAGATTTGCAACAGCTTTGTTCTGGATAGCAAAGCGGCATATGTTAATCAAATGTCCCAACCGTCCACAGTAGGTACATTTGGAGCAGGGTACGAGGTTTGAATGGTGACGGTTGCATCGTTTGCACCATGGGGCAGTTCCTATGTACGACTTCCTAGCTGGTGGCGCTGCCACTTGGCTAGGTCCCGCTTGATTAGGTGTAACTGCTGCGGGTTTCCTTGAAGCCTTACGCTTCCTTAATTTTGGTGCAGGCTTGACTTCTACTTCTTTTGGTGACTCTTGAGTGGCTCCATTTTTGAGACGAGACATGGCAATGCCTAGATCCACAGACTTCAGTATCACTTCGCCTATTTGCTGGGCAAATTTGGCTGTTTGCTCGGACATCTGACCGTTGCTGAGATAAAGAGACATTCTAGAAGAAAATGAAAGACATAGGAAGAAACAAGTGAAAGGTTACCGGGTGATCAAAACAAAATGACAACGCATAGAAATTGCGATCATTTGTTTGTTACCTAAGGCAAACAAATGAGATGGTGAAGAATCAAAGTAAGCGGGTCATAATAATGCATCGCTGAAGACATGCTCGCCTATAAGTGAACACTCACCCCAAGAGTTCCCAGGTAAGAGTGACTGGTCCGATACTACGGATTTATACGAACACTCTAGCCTTAGACAGAAAACTCAGAGTACAGGCATTCACTCTTCCAGTTTGCACGTGTTCACATCATTTAGACCCAAACTTTGACGGGATTTTGAAAACTCGAAAGGCACTAAGCCAAATATGAGTTAAACTGGAAGGGTTCAAAACCTTATAACAAAGGGTTCAAAACCTAGTAATCAATCATCCTAGAACAGATGATTAGTTTTCAAAGCGGATCAAATTTATGTTCTTGTTGTGGTTGTCACCTAAGGATAAGTGACGGTATTGTTTTATGGCTAAACGCAAGTAAACTCGCGTTAGGGTCCTAGGAAGGTTATAGTCTAGGTCAAAGCATTACTAATAACCTAATTCCCTATAACCATGGGCTCTGATACCAACTTTTCTGTCACACCCCGACCACGTAAAACAACAAAACGTGGCGGAATCGTCGGGGAGTGTTGTAACAGAATCATTGTTTCATAACACATGGAAAATTGAAATATTGATTTATTAATTTAAAAGAGTTACAATGTCTTAACAAACAAATAAGTATAACATAATTAACTAGTCTTGCATCTTTTATTGTCACTAAGGCCCAAGTCCGCCTATGTGTATCTTGATCAATCCTATGCATCATCTCCTGAAACACATGTGAAAATAGGTACATCAGCAAAAAATGCCGGCGAGTACATAGGTTTTATGAAAAATAGGATTCATGACTTAGGTTTAAGAAAATGTTTAACAAAAACTTGTCATGAATCCAGTTTAAGTGTTTGCTTTTATAAAACGTTTGAAAATCGATGATAGATAGGTATAGTTAAAAAGAATGAGGTAAGGTTAAGTGAATAACCAAGTAAAAAGGAGTTTGTATAAGTCAAACTGTTTTGTAAAACAATGTCTTGTGAAAAATATGTTATTTGTATAAAAATGTATAAGTCCAAATGAATGATTTAAATAACGCTACGCCATGTAATATAATACAAGCACTTATATATAGGAAGTACCAGCGGCGTATCCACCATGCTTGTAGCATACTACACACATATCGTTACTTAAGTCACTTAAACAAACCACCAAAGCATATAGTTCATGTTCAAACCAATCATCAAATGTTCTTGTCTAAACCATTGTCAATGTTTAGAAACCCAAAATGTAGCCATGTAGTTATGTGTAAACAAAAGTTATGTATGGTAAGTAACAAAATGAGAATACTTAACCATAAGTAAAAAGGAACAAAACAAAGTATTTTGAATAAATCAAAAGGTTATGTTTTGCCAAGTAGAAAACTTGTTTTATTGATACAAACATTTATGTGGTGAGTTAACGCATACATCCAAGCCTTGAGACAGCAGGATAACCTTAGAGTAAAGGTTATCAAAGTAAAATGTTCACGGATTCGGTCATTCCATCCATCCAAACAAACCTAGGATTTTAGGAACGGGATTTGTCAAGTCCTATGGTACCACTACCTACTACCGAGCGGCATGATCGGTGTTAATGAATGTAATAAAGAACCGTTTAAACAAACCAAATGTTATACCAAATGTAAACAAGTTATGTGAAAACAATGTACTAAGTATGCTAAGTAACATACAAAGCAGAAAAGTTATGTAAATCAATGTGCTAGCATGTTAAATGAACATACATAGCAAAAGAAATGAAATGTAAAACAATGTGCTTAGCATGTCAAGTAAACATACATAGCAAAACATAATGAAATCATGTACTAATAGTGTACTAATTAACATAGCAAGTATATGGTATGAAAACATGAAAAGCACGAAAGTAACAAGTAGGCACATGTGTTTCACCCCAAAATGTTTGAAAAACAGTAAAAGAGGGGACTATGTACTCACTTGAGGGTGCTTAGAAGTCTTGAACAACAACCAAGCGAAGCTAGAGGGATCACGGAATCAAACGGCACCCTATATAGATAACTATATAAATAACCGGACCTAAATCGGGAGATTGGATAGTATGAGGTTTCGTAAACCAAATGAGTATTGGAACTCATATGATATGGTTAAACAAAGCCTACATACTAAAATGAAACCTAACCTTAGTGCTTATGACCCATTACGACCCGTTTAGGTAGCTTATGCTACTTTAATGCGTCGTTCGCGTAAAACGCGTTCGAAACGCCTAACTAGCCCTATGACAAGCAAGATATGCCTTAACATACTTAATATTGTTGCTAAATCAGTTTAGATACTAAAAATTATGTTGCATAGGCTTAAAATGAATTTTAGCGTAAAAAGGGCATTTTGGTAATTTACCTAAGGCATAAGAACTACTTATCATACAACTACTTAAACGTCGTGACCATAAGGTATAACCTCGGAAGGTTATTCCCTATACAACTATGGTCACCTAAAGTGTTTGGTCGGATCCTAATGATCGACCAAATGGGTCGGGTTCGTAAGCATAAGCGATTGATTAGATCGCTTACCTTTACGACCCTAAACAAGCACAAATCTAAAAGCGACGAGCTAAACATGCTAGAACATGTTTAGTAATGTTAGAAAACAGGTTTGGTATTAAAACAAACGGTTTCAATACCCTAGAGTAGTTTGGTTACAAAATACGGGAGAAATCGCATTTTGGCCGAAACTACGACTCGTCACTGAGCCTAGATAACGTGGTAATCAGTAGGTATAGTCACTAGGGACTATAACCATCGTGATTACGCTCACGTTATGAAGTTCAAACGAACTTCGCGTTGACCATAAACTGGTCAATGCAGAAAGTCAAACACAGTTTGACTTTAACGCTAAAACGAACGAAAAACGCGAAAGAATACTTACAGAAGGTCCCCGCAAGATTGATTTCAGAGTATTTCTCAGGTATGAAGTGTTTATAACTCCAACTTAGAGAAAATCTCAGAATCAAGTGGGTTTGAATGAAGTTGGGGTTGGGTATTTATAGGAAAGGCACAACCGTTAGGATCGTTCATCGCGAAACGTGCTTCGATCTCGGCCGTCCAAGTGGGCACATGGTATTTGGATACCATGGGCTCTTAAAAACCATCAAATTTGGCCCCTAGAATGCTTAAGAACCAGATTCAAGGGTGTGGAACAGCTGGTAACAGCTGGATTAGATTTTTTTGCTGATCTGGGACCCTCACGCGGCCCGCTTAAGGAATACACAAATTCTCACGCGGGCCGCCTGGGCATAGTTTCCAGAATTTGCAGTTTAGTCCCTGAACTTGGGAAACATGCATTTCGGCCCATTTTTGGCACGTTTAAGCCCCGTTAACCTCATTTCAAGGCTCTAAAATGATGTTAAAGTATAGGGGACTCAAAATATGCTCAAAAATATTCCGGATGTCGGTTCGTTTGGTCGTACGATCGCGATGTTCGCTTAATTACGATGGAATGCGCATAAGCGCGAAAGACGATCCAAATTACGCGACGAATAGATTTTTCTCATGCCAAACACTAAAATAAAATATTTTAATGCTTGCATAAATTTTTTGGATGTCCGGAAGTATTCTGAATGTAAGTTATGCACGAAAATGCAAACTTATGCACTTTTTGACGCTTTTAGTCCCTGAATGACCAAAAAGTTTATTTTAGCACACCGAACACCTCAAAGCCTATTTCAAAGCTATGTAAAGGATATTTAGGGTACGTTTAACTTATGGTCAAGTTCCGGAATGTCCGTTACAGTACAAATTGACATACTTTCGCAGTTTGTCGAATTTAGTCCCTGTAAGCGAATAGACTTGATTTCAGCATACCAAACCATCCAAAACTTATTTCTAAGTTATGTAAAGGTTATTTAAGGTATGTTAAGCCTATGTCACTATTCCGGAATGTTTGTTGCATTAAACTGGTTATATTTACGCATCAGTGCGTATATAACCTTACAGAAAGCGATTTAAAGCCCGAAATCGATCAAGAATTAATATGTGCAAATGATACACATATTTATACAAATTCCAAGTATGAAATACAGTATTTCATTGGTTTGGTATTTGTTTGATGGCTGAAGTGACACAGGTGTCACAAAATATGTTTCGATCAGATGTTTAGTCAATGAATGGTGTTATATACTTGCTGAATGGTGTTATATACTTGCTGAATGGTTTATATACTTACTGAATGGTGTTATATACTTGCTGAATGGTGTTATATACTTGCTGAATGGTGTTATATACTTACTGAGTGGTGTTATATACGTGCTGAATGCTAAATGGTGTTATATACTTGCTGAATGGTGTTATATACTTAATAGTGTTATATATTTGCTGAATGGTGTTATATACTTGCTGAATGGTGTTATATACTTACTGAATGGTATTATATACTTGCTGAATGCTGAATGGTGTTATATACTTGCTGAATGGTGTTATATACTTACTGAATTGTGTTATATACTTGCTGAATGGTGTTATATACTTCCTATAATTAAGGTGGCGGTTATAGGAAGTTTTTAGTTAATTGAATTAATGATAAAATTACTTGTTTACCCTTTTCAATTAATTTAGATCTAATGGCTGAGATTCTTTCTTACCTTTCCCACACTTTTGGACTTTTTTACAATAACCTTACCCTATATATATATATATATATATATATATATATATATATATAGAGAGAGAGAGAGAGAGAGAAGGTCAGGATTTAGAGAGAACGGTGAGAACGATTTTGGTGGTTACATGTGGCATTGATGTTAAATTACACTAAGGGGTAATACTGTCAAAAAAACCTACTCACATGAACTGGGTGTTCAAAATAAAACGCCATACAAACACCCAATTTAGAAAAATGCCAAACACTCAAAAGCTATTTTGTTAAGTTATAATTTACAATAGCTAAAAAAAACCATTTTTTGAACGCCATAAAACACTCAAAAGCTATTTTTTGAGCTATAATTTACAACAGCTCAAAAAACCATTTTTTTAACGCCTAAAAAAAGCTATTTTTTTAGCTCAAAAACACCATTTTTTTGAGCCAGCTCCTAGTTAAAACGTCATAACAAAAAAAAACTATATTTTCAGGGTCCAAATTGTAACTTATAGTGCGAACAAGTGTGAACACAAGTATTTAATTAGTTTTTTAGCCAGCTCCTAGTTAAAATGCCATAACAAAAAAAGCTATATTTTCAGGGTCCAAAGTGTATCTTATAGTGTGAACAAGTGTGAACACAAGTATTTAATTAGTTTCAAGCCAGCTTCTAGTTAAAACACCATAACAAAAAAAACTATATTTTCAGGGTCCAAAGTGTAACTTATAGTGTGAACAAGTGTAAACAAGTGTGAACACAAGTATTTAATTCGTTTCATCATACACGCAACTTTGGGGGAAGGTGATTGGAAATAAAAGAATTCATACTCCAATGAAGACACACAGACCTCCCTGTTAAAACGTCATAACAAAAATAAAAAAAAAAACTATTTTTTTTGAGCTATAATTTACAACAGCTAAAAAACCCATTTTTTGTGTCATCCGCCTAAATTAATATTTTTTGAGCTCATAAAAATCATAATTTGTATTGTAAACATACCGTAAAACACGTAGTTCAGAAAAACGCCATCAAAAACTCAGTTGAAAACGCCATAAAACACTCAGTTCAGAAAAAAAAAACGCCATGAAAATACCTAGTTAAAACGCCATAAGAACACCTAGTTCAGAAAAACGCCATAAAAATAAGTAGTCTAAAATGCCATAAAACACCCAGTTCAGAAAAACGCCATAAAACCCAGTTAATTTTTTTTGAAAAGTATATCAATAGTATACTCATTGGAAATTTAAAAAAACGCTGAATTTTATGGTGAAATTTTTTTCGAAAAATAATCACGTATAAAAAATTATTGTCGTTTAAATATAATGGGGGAAAATGGCATGTGATTAGCATGTGCACCTTTGTTTGGATCTTCCTATTTTACCTCTCGTGGTAGTTCCAAGACCCCTATTATTTACAAAAATGCCACCGCATCAATCTCAGCCACAAACCACTAAGATCTTGTGGCTGAGAATCATTCTCACCGTTCTCACACTTTGAGGCGTTCTCTCCTGATCATGTTTCTATATGTATATAGTTTTAGGATCTTGTAAAAAGGACATTTTTCGTGAGAAGTGTGAGAAGGCATAAGAATTGACATGTAGGCATCATGTTTTGGACTAGGGCAGAATGTTTTGGGTTGTTTTAGCAAGAAAAACACCAAATATAACAAATTAAGACACAATGCAATGAATTCTAGGCTTAAAACTTAAAATATCATGCCAAGAACGTTAAGTAGTGTGTTTTAGTTGTGTTTTAAATTTCACACCCATAATACGTTGCATTATGTTTTAAATTGTTATGTTTGGTGTTTTTCTTGGTATAACAACCCAAAACATCATGCCTAAGTCGAAAACATGATGCCTACATATCAATTTCTATGTCTTCTCACACTTCTCACGAAAAAGGTCCTTTTACAGGAAATATATAGAAATGAGATTAGGAGAAAACGCCTAAAAGTGTGAAAACGGTAAGAACGGATCCTGGCCATACAGTGGCACGCGATATAACGAAGGGCGGAGGGGCTTTTTTGTCCTTTTATATTCTTTTTTCCAATGCGTCTCACAACACCGCTTCATTTTGGTGTGTAAGATTTTTTTGGCGTTTAGTTAGATTCAATAACGTTCTGGCATTTTATTGTTTTTGTTAGATTTACCATGACGAATTAATCGTTTTTGTATTACATAGTAAATATTTTGGCGTTTATGGTGTTCCATATTCATTAAAATCAATTAATCATTCTATAATCTTTACGTCTATGGCGTTCCCAAATTCATTTTATACCTTTAACAATTCAAACTTTACATATTTTTAGGCCTTTTTGTAGATTTCACCGGTTGAATTAATCCCATATATGTTATAAAGGTAAATTTCTTGGCGTTCATGGCATTTTTAAATTCATTATAATTCCTTAGTAATTCAAAAGATTACAACTAAGACGAAATCAAACCAAACTAATAGTCTTTTGTGGATGGTATCACATCAGAGATGTACCCATCGCTTTGTTAATCACTTTCTTGAGACTTATCCTCATCTTCTTGTGCATTGGCGTATAACGCCATAATCTCATCTCGTCTTTGTTGCATCTTCAAAGGTGCTAAATCACAGAGCTGTTCAAGAAGATGTAGTCTATTTATGTTCAGCATTTCGTCGTCCATTGTGAATTAATAATCCACCCCGTGTTGATAAGTCAAGTTCATTATTCTTGATTGTTCATCCAAACTCCAATTGGTAAGTTTTGGTAGATTAGTATCGTTAACATCATCATCATCTGCTAGAAATTTTCTCTTCAATCTTCTTATTATCATTTGAATCCTTTCACAATCGTAGGCTAATGGAATCCCAAGGGCTAGAATATCCCTCTGAACGGCATCATCCATACGAAGTATAGCCTTGATTGTCTTGACTTTCACCCTTCTCCTGTCAGAGGACTTTAGGACGAAACGTCTCTCTGACCTCTCAAACCTCCATGCAATAACCCAAGCCAATTTTTTAAGTTGTATGGCATTTTAGACAATGTGTAGCATTTTTAGTGAATGTGTGGAGTGTTAAGCGTCGTTTACCTGTTCTAGTTATATAATGATATTTTTTTGGCGCGAGGTAGATATATGTTTTTAGCGTAAAAAAACATTAGTAATTATATTTTTTTGATGTGTATTTTGTGTATCATTTGTCGTGCCATGTAGGATGCAGGCCACATTAACTAAGATAATCTCTTAAAAAAACCCAAAGCGTGGAAATCATCAAAGGATGCGTATATAATGAGTCAGAACCAAGTGATTATATCTTGTCTATTTGTTTCTTTTATTTACTTAGTTTATTTATTATGTTTTCTTATTAAAAACCTTTTATAAAAAAAAATTATTTAGATTTGATGTCGACGATATTCCGGTATTAAAAGCTCTTGTGTCCTTGGACGACCTCGATATCTTACCTTCACTATACTACGTCAACGATGGGTACACTTGCACTAGCGTAAAGTGGAGAGTGATAGTGTTATATCGTGTTTTTATAAATTTAAAGCTTGAATAAAAGAGTGAAAAGTACTTAAAATATATCTAAAATTTATACCCACCTCGCTCACGTCAATGAGATTCTTTGGGGTTTCTTCATGTGGGTTTATCAGGGGTAGGGGTGAATAGAATGAAGTGTTGTCAAAATCGCAGATGAGTGGAGGCGGCTAAGGTTTTTTATTTGTTTTGATAAATAAGGGTTCTGAAATTTGAATTAGAAACGCATATGAAGGGACTAAGAGATTTTGATTTATTGTTGTTGATGATATCATTGGTGATTCGTCTCAATTATATTTAAGGTGCATGTTAACAAATTTTAACTAATAATTATTTTTATTAATGCTAGATTTACTCACCAACATTTGTTAATTCAAACTATTTTTACACATGATACAGGTGATTAGGTTTTGATGTGATGAGGGTGAAGACACATAAGGATATGCCTTAGACAATAAACCATATTTTATTTTTATGTTTGTGTTTTGGATTTTGTTTGGAATATTTGGATATTTATTTGCTTATGTGACATGGTTTAATTTTGACATGAATAATATTTAAACTATAATAGTTGTCATGAGCATGAGCTGTGAGCAATCATCATGCCCCGTCGATAATCCGCCACGGGTTGCAGTGTGACACTTTTAAAGTGTATGTATCAAAAGCAAATATCTTCTTTGCATCCTGTTTTTCCTGGATTCTGTTCATCTTGTTGTTCAAAGACATGGCGTAATTCACGTTCTTGGCCCTGAGGTACATGTAGTATCTTAAATTTTGAATACAATGTAGCAATTCAATTGTGAAGCCTCGCAAAACGGTCAAGTCTGGTTGGGTAACGGGTCATTAAAGGTCCTATCAGGTTTTACAATTGGTATCAGAGCCAAGAAACCAATTCTTGGTTCGGTTTTGATATCATTCAGATTCAAGGATATCTTATATTACTGATCCAGTTTTGATAGTGTTTGTTTTGCAGTGACAACAGTTTTGGTTGCATGTTCTGTTTTTCGGATCATTCAATCTTCAAACTGTTCTTAGAAATTATTTAAAGAATTTACTGATTTTGGTTTGTGTGATTTCAATGAGTTGTTTGATGATTTTTCGGAAGTTTGTTGAGGATTAAAATTCAAAGATTTCAAAATCTTTGAATTATGGAAGCTGCTGATAATCAGGGATTTCTGCTGGTTTTATCACTTTGTTTGTTTTGCAGGGTCTCGACTCGAAATCAGCATATCTCGACTTATGAACTTGCTGTCTCGACTCGCAACCAACCTTGGTCTCGAGTTGTTCATTGCTAGTCTCGACTCGCAACCATTTTCATTCTCGAGTTGTCTGCTTTTGATCTCGACTCGCAACCATCTGTGGTCTCGAGTCATCTTCATTATTGTCTCGACTCGCAACCGTGGTCTCGACTCGTAACGACATTTTGCAACGTAATTTGGCCTTTGGACTTTGAACTTTGAACAGAATCTTTGGACTTAAAATAATTAATTGATTAATTAATCATGCCTTCAAATAATGTTGACTTGGCTGCCCTTAACAAACAACAAGAACTGGATTCAAAGGTTGGAACCACTACACGCATTCCAAGGTTGACCGATGCTAACGACTTTCCTGAGTGGAAGTGGCATTTTGAACATGTAAAGGTTAAGGATTCTAAAATTTGGAGAAGTATTATGAGAGGTCCAAGGGAGATCATGACAGATAGTGTCACACCCCCAAAATCCACCCGCGGAGTACCACCGCTTGGGAGCGTGACTGACCAGGATCAAGCCATCAATCATATCAAACATAGCATTTAATAGTAAAAGTAATCAATGTAAATCATCATGACATGATTGATGTTCCAAAACCAAACATCGTTTAAATAGCGGAAGCATAGTATGTAATCTCAAAATAGTTATAAGTTCAGAATAAGTTCGTGATCCGTATCCCACAACGACCTGCTCCTCCCTGTGCAAGCTCCATAAAGTACCTAAGGTCCTGCAAGGCATGCAGCAAATAATCAACAAACTAGTTGAGCGAGTTCACAGAAAGTAAGTTCATAACGTAATGTATAAGTATAGCTAGTGGGGGCTTCCCATACTAGTGTGTGCTAAAGGTGGGGGCTTCCCAAACCTTGTGTTCATAATACTGGTGGGGGCTTCCCATGTTTATCCTGGCTAATGAGGGCTTCTCATTAACGGTACTTACTAGACTAACTTCCGACCATGTGTTCTTCTTTACCGAGAACAGGAAAACGTACAGGGTCACGTAGGCTTTACGTGACGTGCCCTTCCCCGAGGACAGTGGTACGCGTGGGGGCTACGTAGGCTTTACGCAGCGTGGCCTTCCGACCTGGAAGCCAGTGGATGGTATTGGGTTACGTAGGCTTTACGTAACGTGTCCTCCCGACCCGGGAGACAAATGGCAACATAATGGGTTACGTAGGCTTTACGTAACGTGTCCTGACTAACCTGAGGACGATGGTCTATAGTCTGGTATATGCGTAAGTACGAGTAACTCCTTTTACAATAACATATCCAACCCAATTCCCAACCCGGGAATCCCATGCCTTGGCTGTGTGAACTCACCTTGGTTTGCTCGGCAGATACACAAATAAAAGACTCTTGGACTAAGGGTGGTCAACCACGTCCTAACAGGGTTACCACACAAGTCGGGTTCGTATAAAACACGGAGGTTACTAACACGTATTGATCATGGCAATGAACACGTATTCCAATAGCAGCCCAAATCAGACAGTTAAACAAAATAGCCAAGTGTCCGGCCCAATCAGTTGGGCCTGTAATAGTAAAGGTCCAATAGCAAACAGTCCACAAATCAAATCATTGGGCCCGTGACAGTGGAGGCCCAAACAGTGTGCGTGTAAATGATGGTCTCGAGTCGCAACGGAGATCTCGAGTCGCAACCGGAGATTACGAGTCGCAACAGCTGGTTGCGAGTCGCAATGGTGATCTCGGTTCATCATGGTCTGGTTACGAGTCGCAACGGGGCTCGCAACCGTGGTCTCGGCTGGTGCTGTTTGTGGTCTCGAGTGGGGTTCCGACTCGCAACGAGTGATACCGAGTCGCAACCGTGTGTGTAACTGGTTTCCCTGATTTCATGCAGATCGGTTACAATCAGATAATAGTTTCCAATTATACTCAACTCAATTAACAGATTTCTAACAATTCGTTTGGCATGATATCGATCAAACAAGGTATTTTATCAAGAACTCTCATGAACCCTAACAATCATATGAACAATTCTTAACAATTCACATGAACATATATCATAACATTTAATCCAAATCGTCTAACACATCGACTGATTGCAAGCATTCCGATTACCGTTTAACTTATATCATACCATCCGATTTCTTGTGACCCTTGACTATACACATGAGCCGATTAACATCATACAAAACACATATATTCGATTTCATGAGCAAGCCAATTACATGAACATTATCTATCATCGACCCAAACTAATAATATCATACACAACAAGTTTCGGTATCAAGCAATCATCAACATACAAATCATAACACACAATCAACCAATACATAATCACTAACCGGATTGGAGAAGAAACAAGGGTGATCCGAATAGAATTCTTGTGCCGTCGGGTTCCAAGTAAGCGAGAGAGAGAAGTAGCAACTAGGGTTCTTGCGTGAGTTATGTGTTTGCAACAAATGAAATCGTAAACCCCATAGGGGTGTTTACACGTTTGAAGGGAGTGGGCCGAGCCCAACTCGGCAACCTATGTGCCCGCTTACAAACCACACGGCCCAAAGAGGCTTGTGCGGTTGTGTTGTGTGTGTGGGTTGTGCGGTTCGGGTCGTGTGTTTAACATACATACATGTAACACATTAGCACATAATATTTATCACTCACGAATGTTGACATAATTGCACATCATAATGTCATGGCATTCAATAATTACATCAAGTTCATATACGTTGCACATAATACAAAACGGTTTCGAAATACGAGTTGTCACAGATAGTCCTACTAAACCAGGAGTAAAAGTAAAGAAACTCAAAAGTGAATATACTGAAGATGATTTCAATATAATTGAAGAAGATGAAAGAGCACTGTCCTATTTGACCATGGGATTGGGTCCAGATATTGCTATTGGCTTTCGTACCTGCAAATCTGCCAAGGAACTGTGGGAATCTCTGATCGATGTTTATGAAGGAAATGAGGACATGAAGGAGAGTCGAAGAAATTTGCTGAGACAAAATTTCAACCATATCTATGAAGAAACTGTTGATAAACAACTTCAGAGGTTTGTTAAACTAGTCACTCAAATGTAGATGGAAGAAATTCATACATCAAATGCTTCAACAAATAGACAACTTTTGAATGCATTACCAAAGAGTTGGGATCATCATGTTGCAATGATCAAGAAAACAAAAGATCTTGCCAGGTGCAATTTTTCAGAGATGATTTCTCATATCAAAGCCTGTGAACTAGATGATAAACAAAGGGAAACCAACTGTAAGAACATCATGTTAGCTGCAGGATTCTCTGTTGCTCCTACTTCGTCAAACAATAACAACGCAGCTCTCTTGTCTTAAGGAGGATTTCAAATGTTTAGCAACGCGGCATCTGCTAAGGCTGCTCCTACTTCAGCAAAGGTCTATTACTCTAGGTCTTCTACACAAAATACTCCATCACTTACTACTGCTGTTTCTGCTTCCGCTGTGAATGCATGCTCTGCTGCTCCTACTTCCACTGTGAATAATGAGATGATTGCTTTCTTTACACGACAGTCTAATGAAAATCTGGATATCGCAGCCTCTGTTATAAACTGTTTGAATGCATTTGTTGCAGGAAAAATTGACCCTCCTAAATGGTGTGGCGATGACTTACATCAGATTCATCCTGATGATGTTGAAGAAATGGACATCACTTGGCAGATGGCTATGGCTGCATTCAGGGCAACTAGGTTTATGAAAAGAACTAGTGAAAACAGATGGGGTGCTTCATTTACAGGAGCCTCTACAGTGCCTTTTAAACTATGCTGCTACAACTGTCATGAAGAAGGGCACTATGCTCGAAACTGCACAAAGCCTTCGATTAATAGAGAACAGACTCCTGCCCAGCCCGTAACACCTAATCGAGAAAGAGCTCTTGTGACCACATCAAGTATAACGGATGATGCTGCTACTGGAAGTCCTCAACCACTGGGATTAGCTCAAGCCTTGGTGGTTCAGCCTGACATCAACTTTGATTGGAATTCCGAAATTGAGCGACTGAACATTTCAGCTCCAGAAAATCAAGCTGCTTCAAACAACATTGCTTTCATGACTTCAAATGATCAAGTTTCTATACCAGAGGAGGAGGCATCAGCTGAAAACTTGGCTCTCATGACCCAGATTCTTTCAGCTCCAGTCAAAGGTCTCACCAAAGAAGAGGTACTTTCTGCTTTCTGTACTCCTGAGTGTAGACAAAGAGTTGAAGTTTATAGAATACACAACGCTGAGCTAATTCAAGATTATCAAGATATCAAAAATAAAAACTTTACTTTATCAAAAAATGAAAAACTTTTTAAAGAAAAGATTGAAGCTCAGCGAAAAGACATCGTCAAACTCAAGGATGATGTAAGTGTGAAATCAAGTTAACTCTTATATGTTCAGGAGAAACTTTGCACTGTAACTAAGGAACTGGAAGATATCAGAGATAGATATCAAATAAATGAGCTTAATATTAAGAAATTTAATTCTTCCAGCAAATTAGTCAAAAACTTGTGTAATCAACAGCTCGCGTACAAGGAAAAGAAAGGGCATGGTTTGGGTTTTAATCAGGCTCCTCCTCCCTATAATGACAATTATACTTATTTACCCATGACTGAGAAGGAGATGATGAATGAAAGTAAATGACTTATGGTCCCAAAAACAATAAGTCATCATTTAATGACAGACCAATTGAGAAACAAAAGTCTGCTCCAATAAACTTTGTTTCTAAAGGCTCAATTGATCCTAACACTTCGTCTTCATGTGCAGATAAAGTATCTGAAGTAAAGTGTGGAGATGTTCTTGGGAGTGAACCAGTTGTTCATACTAATATTTCTGAAAATTATTTTGAACAAACTGAATCTGATATTGCTTTTGGTCGGTCTTTGTTTGCGTCATTTTGTGCTTATGTTTCGTCTAATGACCCTGCTGTTTTGGGCAAAACTGATAATGTTTGTGGTGAAACTTTGAACAATAAGTCTGGTGATGAATTTTCTTTAGTTAATGATTGTGAATGTGATGATTCTAACCCTTTGGTTGATGACAGTGTTACAGGTGAGGTCCCTCAGGACACATTCAGTGAAACCACTGAAACTTCTTCACAAGAAAATCAAGAGTTTTGTGATTCTTCTTCTGAATCTGTCTCAGTGGGCATCCCTAATGTTGAATCTAGTGGGATCCCATTGGAAACTGTAGTTGAAATAGAACCTGAATTAGTTTCACATGATAAATGTGTTGATGAAACGCATATTGATGAGACTTCTGCATGTTCAAATACTGAAACTGAATCTGGTAAAGAAGAAAAAGGTTTTGAGTTAAATAAAGAGTCATCAGAAAATGTTTTTGAAATTAAAACATCAACTTCAAATGATGATCACGGTAAAGAAAGGGTGTCAAATTGTTCATCAACATTACATGAATGTGTAGATTCTAATCAGCAGACACCAAAACGCTCAGAACAGCCACAAGCAAAACATATTAGGAAAACCAAAACGTCAAATCATTCAAAACCAAACAAAGATTCCTCATTAAAGTATCAAAATTTTCAAAATACTCACACAATGAAATGGCAAACATGTTTAATTGTGGAATTGCTGGACACATTGCCAGAAACTGTGTTCAACTCCCAAGTGCCCAGTCCAAGAAGAAGTTTGTGCAAGATCAAAAGGTCAAGTCTAACCGATATCGTTGTTCAGAGTCAATGACGACTGAAAAGTCTAAGACAATGAAAAACAACTATCGCAAGACTAAACCTTCTGATCAAGATTGGAATGCAGCCAAACATAAAAAACAAAATCAACAAAATGATTTTCGAAGAAATCAATATAAAGCTTTTGGTAACTACAATTCTAAATGGTCAAACAAGCATTGGAAACCTAGAGCTAAGGCCACGCAATCCAATCCGTCTCATACATTTCATCGAAATTCTTCCATTGAAAACCCTTTGAAGTTTTTAAATAAAGACAATTTAGTATGGCAGAGAGTGACTTACATTGATGCACAAGGAAAACCCAGATCCACTATGGGCTGGGTTCCTAAATCTAACTGATCCCGCTAATTGTGCAGGAACAGCTGTGGAGGACTACCGTGCGCCTCTGGTACATGGATAGTGGCTGTTCCAGGAACATGACGGGAGACTTATACCAACTGATAAATGTCAAAGAATTTAATGGTGGATATGTCTCATTTGCGGGAGGAGAATCAGGAAGGATCACATTGAAAGGAACAGTAAAAAACGGCGTTTTAAGCTTCGAGAATGTTAACTATGTTCCAGAACTGAAACACAATCTGTTGAGCATCTCTCAGATTTGTGATCGAGGAAATTCAGTTCACTTTACAAAGAAAGGATGTTATGTACTTAAACCTGGGATTGTCATTCCAGAAGATTGGTTCTTGATGTCAGCAGAGAGACGAAGAAACGCTTATGTGATTGATATGAACAAGAAACCGTGTGAAGAAGTTACTTGCCTATTCTCGAAGATTTCAGAAAATGATGGTCTACTGTGGCATCGTCGTCTTGGACATGTGAATATGAAGAATCTGAACCGACTGGCTAAAGGTCAATTAGTACGTGATCTTCCAATCAAAGATTTCATGTTGGTTGAAAAATGCGTTGCTTGTGCGAAAGGAAAAGCACAACGAAAACCTCATAAGTCTAAACTTGCACCCTCAACGAAAGCTGTGCTCGAATTACTTCATATGGATCTTTTTGGTCCAGTGAATGTGTTGAGTATTGGCAAGAAAGCTTATTGTCTCGTAATCGTGGATGATTATTCACGTTACACCTGGGTGTATTTTCTCAGCCACAAGAATGAAACTACAGTTTTAGTGAAGCAATTCATCACTCTGGCAGAAAATCAAGCGAGCACCAAAGTAAAGGCTATTCGATCTGACAATTGAATAGAATTCAAGAATGTTACGTTGGATACATTCTGCACTGAAAAGGGAATTGATCGTCAGTATAGTGCACCACGAACTCCTCAACAGAATAGAGTAGCTGAAAGAAGAAATCGTACTCTTATCGAGGATGCACGAACTATGCTGGCTGACTCGAAGCTTCCTAGTTTCTTTTGGGCTGAAGCAGTTAGCACGGCTTGTTATGTCCAGAATCATGCTTTAGTAAATAAACGTCATATGAAAACTCCTTATGAGATTCTGGAAGGACGTAAACCTTCGGTTTCATACTTTCGTATCTTTGGATATCCATGTGTATTATTACTTATGGACTCTAATGGAAAGTTTGAAGTCAAAGGGGACGAATGTTTCTTTGTTGGATATGCAAAAGGCTCTGCCTATAGAGTATACAACAAAGTAACTAAAAAGGTCGTCGAGTCGTGCAACATTGAATGGCTCGAAGAAAATGCTATGGATGCTAGAGTTGGACCGATTGGTTATATGATTATGCAAATTTGTTTAAATCATTTAACAGTTTGTCAAGTGTCTCTTCAGATGCAGGTGTGTCTACGCCAAAGCAGCCATTGTCTTTTGGTGATACTGAGGAAGAAGAACAGGCAGAAGGGAGCTTCAGACATCATACCATTGACCCGCCAGGAATGGTTTTTACACAGCATCCTTTGCCTCAAACAACGTCTCATCAATCTCCTGAAGGTGCACAATCCAGTGGAATTTCAACTAATGCAGCTGGATCAGAACTGTTTGCTGATCCTATTCCTGAAGAATGTATTGTAACCACTCCTGTGAGTCACAGTCCGGTAGCACCTAATGAGGGGGAGTCAAGCAACATACACACATCTCTAGATGAGACGATACCTGAATTTGCCATTCCAACAAGTGTTCAAAGAAATCATCCTATTGAGAATGTGATAGGTCCTGTGAATGCAGGAGTTCAGACCAGAAGCCAATCAGGAACCATTAATTTGTGCTTATATTCTAGCTACATTTCTCAAATTGAACCTAAAACCATTGATGTAGCGTTGCAGGAACCAGGCTGGGTTGATGCTATGCACGAAGAGCTAAACCAGTTCGAGAAGCTAGGAGTATGGAAACTTGTGGAGTTGCCAAAAGGAAAACGCAAGCTTGGAACTCGGTGGGTTTTCAGAAACAAGCAAGATTCTGAAGGAGTTATCGTTCGAAATAAAGCACGATTA
The DNA here is from genome assembly GCF_002127325.2 of Helianthus annuus. NCBI lineage: Eukaryota > Viridiplantae > Streptophyta > Magnoliopsida > Asterales > Asteraceae > Helianthus > Helianthus annuus. The sequence continues at coordinate 141,204,165 of NC_035438.2, read as the reverse complement.
GTGGTTCAAGGATTCAGATAGATTGAGGGACTGGATTATAATGAAGTCTATGCCCCTGTTGCTCGACTAGAAGCTATCCGGATTTTCTTAGCATACGCATCCTTCATGGGATTCACTGTTTACCAGATGGATGTCAAAACGGCATTTTTGTACGGAGGAGTGAAGGAAGAGATTTTTGTTGAGCAACCGCCAGGTTTTATTCATCCAGACCATCCAGAATATGCCTACAATATTGACAAGGCATTATATGGGTTGCATCAAGCACCTAGGGCTTGGTATGCTACTCTGACAGAACATCTTTTGGCTCATGGATACACACGAGGCACAATAGATCAGACTCTGTTCATCAAAAGAGTGCGCAAGGATCAAATCTTGGTTCAAATTTATGTCGATGATATTATCTTTGGGTCTACAAGTGAGGAGTTTTGCAAAGATTTTGAGAGAGTTATGCAAAAGAAGTTCGAGATGAGTGCACTCGGTGAAATGACATTGTTTTTGGGTTTACAAGTTAAACAAGATTCACGGGGCACTCTAATTCATCAAGGGAAATATGTGGATGATGTGCTGAAGAAATTCAAGTTCACTGACGCTAAACCGGCAGAAACTCCAATGGCGGAAAGACCGTTGTTAACTGAAGACGCTGAAGGATCCTCTGTTGATCAACGATTTTATAGGTCTATGATTGGATCGTTGATGTATCTGACGGCTAGTCGTCCTGATATTATGTTTGTTGTCTGCAACTGCGCACGATATCAGGCTAATCCTAAAACTTCTCACCTTACTGCTGTTAAACGAATCTTTCGGTACATTAAAGGCCGACCCAGGTTTGGTCTGTGGTATCCGAGGGATTCGAATTTTGATCTGTTTGCGTTTTCTGACAGTAATTTTGGAGGCACTGACAAGGACAGGAAATCCACCTCTGCTGGATGTCAATTTTTGGGTGACAGGCTCATTTCTTGGCAATGCAAGAAGCAACAAACGCTGAAGCAGAGTATGTTGCAGCTTCGGCGTCTTGCTCTCAAGTGGTGTGGATGCAACATCAATTGTAGGACTACGGTTTGACTTATCTTAAGACTACCATATACTGTGATAATGATGCTGCCATACAAATTGTGAAAAATCCTGTTTTCCACTCAAAAACCAAGCACATTGATATTAAAGTTCATTTTATACGAGACTGTTTTGATAGAGGTCTTATCAAACTTGAGCAAATCGACACAGATGCAAATGCTGCTGATTTGTTCACAAAACCTGTCAGCAGTTCGAAATTTCAAGTGCTTGTGGATTTTCTGAAAATGATTCGCTTTACTGACTGAGCATGTTTTTGTTTTATTCGTAGGTAAATTTGTTCATAAAGTTTTCTATTCTTAGGTAGTTTTTATTTATGCTCAAATTTAGGGGGAGAAAATTATGAAAAATACAAAAACATTAAAAAATTGAAAAATACAAAAAGAGGCGTTGCATGACTGGGAAATGAAATGAATTTTCACTTTATGGTCAAGGGCTGACTCATGTAAGACCAATATCGAAATAGTTTGACTCTAGTATGATGTGTTGGTAGGCTCCATCCTTAAGACTGGAAACATTGACTGTTTTGTTCAGAACTAAAATTGTACATGACCTCAGAAAAGAAAATCACTTGGAATTAGCTCATGTCTATTTGAATATCTGTATGTTGTCCCGATACACACAATTTTGGTCTGACTCTGAAATCTTCTCTGAAAAAGTCGTGTATCTCCACTGCTGCATCCAGATATATGCTGACCTAGAGGTGCTAGGCAACGTCAGCTTCTGCTGCATCCAGATACATGCTGACCTAGCTGTACGTTGTAGCTCTGTAGATCAATTATACACCCGAAAGAGGCCCTCAAGTGCCCAAAAGAAACCCAAAAGACCTATATCAAACTGAGAAAAACTCATTTGATCTGTATATTATACCATCTCTGCTTAAGATCTATTCTGTTCTCTTCTCAATCTATTCCCAGTTAAGATTTCAGAGATCTGGATTGGACTTGTGAAATATGTGGTAGGGAAGCTACTTGCATGATAGAGTGTGCTGTCTATAATTCCGGGATTTGATTAGTATTTGATTAAGTGTTCATTATTAAGAAATCAAAATATGATAAAACTTGTTACAGGCAGTTATATGGAAAAGGTCTAGGGAGATGAGTTTATGCGGACAAAAATACTGGCAATCGTCTAGATCTTGCGGTAGTAGATCAGTGTTGATAAGTGAAGTCAAGCCTGAAACCTCGTGATTTGATCCCTGAGCAATTTTATTATTTCCTATTTATTTTTGTAAATAATAGTTTTTATTATTTATTTTTTGTTTTAGGTTTTTGTGTTCTTGGATTGTGCTCAGAAGGTTTAGTGGGTTATTAAAATTCTATCTGAAATTAGAGGATGTTTTTCATAAATGAATTAATTGAATTAATTAAATCCTTAAAAATCAGATTAAGCCCAACATTATGGTCTTGGCCCAAAAGTCAAAAGGCCCAATCCTTGGGTATATAAGACAGGTCCGAGTCGAGACCTCATTTCTCACTCGAGACTAACTGCTATTCTCTCTCAAAATTCTGGCCAGTCTTTAACGTTTCTGACGCATTTTTCGGTCTCGATTCATCAAAATTGTTTTCCGGTCTTGATTCATCGACTTTTAAAGGTATTTTGATGTTTCGTTTGAAGTTTTGCAGGAAGTTTGAAGATTTGATTCTGATTATATGAAGATTTGAAGATGACCTAGAACCCTCGTTTTGAATATATCTTGGTCTTCAAATAAATCATAGGGTGTTTTGGGATTTTGATCCAAAAAGCTGAGAAGATGAAGTTGTTTGTGGGGTCTCGACTTAGATAACACATAAGGACTCGAGACCAGTGGTTACGAGTCGCAATCTCATGGTCTCGACTCAATAACTCATGGTCTCGACTCGAGAACTCATGGTCTCGACTCGAGAACTCATGGTCTCGACTCGAGAACTCATGGTCTCGACTCATGGTCTCGAGTCAAAAGTAACAGTCTCGAGTCAAATTTTATTATCTGAGTCATAATGCTGTTGACCTATTCTGATTGTTGATTCTAAAGTTTGAGATTTCTAAATTTGATTCAAGTATTTGCTGAACTCTTTATATTCCTAATAAACTTGTGTTTTATGTAGAATATGGATTTGAAGTTTATTTCAACACATAATCAAGCAGGATACTTAGCACCTCCTCCGGAGAAACACAAGAAGTTGTACACTTCATTGATGAAAGGTCTCCGCAGTTGCCGTATTGTTCACGCAGTACGAGAAAATCCAATTGTTTACGGAAGTCTCATTCAAGAATTTTGGAAAAGTGCAAGGATTGAAGTTGTTGAAGGAAAAGGAGTTATTGTTGCTGACATTCAAAAGAAGGTTGTCACTGTGACAGAGCAGATGATTCGAGAAGTGTTGCAGTTCAATGATCAAGAAATAGACTCCATAGAGTTATTGTTGAAGGAAAAGTAGTTATTGTTTTATCCTAAATCTTGTACGTTTTTTATCTATGCACACTCCTACACCTTTCTATCTTTAAAATCTTGATTTCTAATCGTGAAATCATCGAGATCTAAGTGTTCTAGGATGATGTCATCATGGTGTTCTTCAAGAACTTCATGTTTTGGCCTCAATCCACCAAGAATCACTTGGATCAAGCCGATTTCCACATAAACAAACTAAGATCTATCACAGATCTGAACATTTACATGATGTGAAGGATTGAAAGAAGGATTTCCAACTTTCTGTCAACTCTTTTACACTCAATGCCTTCAAACCGGTAGAAACGGAGCTTCAGCCAACTCACTAAACATTCTAATGGTTGTGTGGTTCAAGATTCGGATTCTATCTACGAGGTTCACCGATTTCGGGTTAAACGTTACTCTACCGTTCCGAACCATTCACCGGCCGGACTTGGGTGATTCCTGTCCGAGCAGGGGAAACAAGTAAGAACGAAGGTACCTGACGTGATGTCGTGGTTCACGCAAATTTAATCCCTAAACAACTGTAGTTAGCGGTAGTAGGGTATCGAACTCAGGGAGTATGTGGAAAATGTGTTGATTGTGTAGCTTTGTATTTATACTAAAATTAAACTAACTTGTAGAAAATTAAAATTCAAGATTGTGGATTGTTGTTTTGGAAAACTAAATTAAAAACTAATTCAAATCAAAGTAGGTTGTAAACAATTAGGAGAGAACAGCGATCACCCTAGGATTCAGTTTCTTCGAACAGTTGTGTGCAATTTCACTAGAAAGAGTTACATAGACATAACTCGTGTATGTGTGATTGAAGTGATAAAAGGGAACAAAGTACTCGGATTAGATAATGCGAGGTTGTTTCCCGATGACCTATTAACCAATAACCAACCCTAACCCTTCCCGTGATATCTCGGTTGCCAACGGCACCAAGAACGTACGATCAAGACTAGAAATTGTGATATAGATTAACGCATTACAAACAATCAAACATACACCATGACATTCAAGCAACGCAAAATATCATTCTAGAAATGCAGAAATTAACACACAAAAGTCTTAGAAACATTCACCTAGGATGATCACCGAAGAGTTTAGCCGGACATGGCTCGGTGAATCATCATCAACATTAATCTAGTGTTCATACGAATTAAAAACACAAACCGAATGTTTAGAATTGTTCACAAAGCAAGCAAGTACTCCAAATTCGCTCCCAAAGTCTCCAAGAACCGTCAATGATGAGATAATGTGAAAAGACACCCCCAAAACTGACTTAATGGGGCAGTTACAAAGAATTCCGCAGACACCACCGTAAATTACGGCTCCACCGTAATTTACGGTGGACATGAAATGTTTACGGCCCAAATAGACTGAGTTACGGTGCAATATGATGGGATTCAGGTCCACCGTAATTTACGGTGAGACCGTAAATTACGGTGCCAACTCCAACGACCAATTAACTATCCAACATGTGCCATGAATGTTGATGATGATGATGTCTTTCAGATGTCGTCCACTGTATGCGTGTATATATGTGCCGCCCCTATCAAGCCAGCCGCCCAAAATGCCCAATGATGGTGTTGTCTTGTGTTAATGATGGATGTTGACCGAAATTCAGACCCTTCGATGTGTGTATATCCATGTGCGGCCCACTCAAAAAAATATCCAAAACACATGTGATGTTGATGATGAGATGATCATGTGATGTCTTTTTAATGAAACCTCAAAGTATAAAAAGTTGTATGCATCTCCTCTTCACACGTGACCACCCATTTCAATCCCTCCAAGAATCAATTATAATAATGAGTATGCAATTAATGTTGACTTCTTCTCAATTCTTTAGGATTCTTGTGATAACATATGATAATGATGATGGAAATAATTAACCAAAATTGTGTTATGCTGCCACAATCTCGTCCCTCACTATGCATCTTGTTTTTTTTTTCTTTAAACGTGTTACCTTCCTCGAATTAAGCAATTCCTGCACAAACCACCATTTCTCATAGTTATCTTATTCGACGCATATAACCGTGTAAAATATGGGATATGCACGTATTTAGCTCATTTAAGGGTTGTCCTACGGACCACCCGTCACATCCCCACACTTACCCGTTGCTTGTCCCAAGCAACCGATTCAAAAACTATTTCAAAACCACAAGTGATCAACATGCAAACCAAGCTAAAATGTATCGTCCTTTTACTAACTTTCAATCATACCACAAGACACACCCCTCACAACAATCTCTCGGTAACAAGAATTATTAGCATACTGCTAAACCACTCAATGCGTGTGTGTGTGTGCGTGACAATAAGCTTGTATAAAAATCAAGTCTCCTACTATTGAGTATTTAGCATGCTTTAGAATCAAAGGGACTTGCGGGTTGTAACGGGGCTAGGTGTCAAGGTAGGAAAATGGTGAAATACATATGAAAGAGCTAATTGATTTGACCCGGTTTTTATTTTCACTACTAAGCAAAACAAACATCAACTATATACACAATTTCAACAACTTTTAAACTCCCAACGCAACTACATTCTTCTTTTTGTATTTTTCTCATATTTTTCTCTTTTTTTTTTCCTTTTTTTTTCATTTTTTTTTCATTTTTTTTTTCATAACACATCAAACTCAACAATATATACAAGAACATCAATACTACATACTAAATCTCCTAAACCGGGTCATCTCAATAGGTAAAATTTTGTAGGAAGTAGGTTTGGGTCACAACCGAATGGTATAAGGCTCAAACATGGCTTTCTAAAGACCAAACCCCCACCCCTCACAATACCAAGCTCATATATGTAACGTATGAGGTCCAACCCACCAATCCCGCACTCTCACACATCTAGACGAGGCTTCCTAAAAGTCCCCCTATCATTTTCAAAAGCATGCTAATTCTAGGATTTAACAAGTATTCACACACAAGTTCTATTAACACACAACACACACCGCCACTCAAACAATGAAATATTAATAACAATCATGTGTGGCTCAAATCCTCACCAAGAAAAGACTAGGAATGGGTGTCGGTGTGTCAAATGGAACAATGTCAAGCTTTCAAATTTTTACATTTTTCGCTCGGATTTACAATTTTTTTAAACTCTTAAAAATTTCCCCCATCCCCACACTTGGGATACATTGACCCCAATGTATGGTTTTGTGAGGTTTTGATCACTAAAAACCTTTTCAACATCAACAAAAGCTTAAACTCTCAAACCCCAAATTTCTTTTTGGATTTTTTTTTTTTTTCAATCAAACAAAAGCAACTAACAAACTAACAATATTTCAAAGCTAAAGAACAAGACAAGTCTAAGGAAAAAGTACATTGACCTGGTAAAGTTTGGCACAACATATATTGTAAAATGATCCAATTTCCTTTCACCACCTTTACACAAGTATCCGCACATCTTCCCCACACTTGAGTGTTGCCACGGCCCTGAAACAAAGAAAACTAAAGAAATAACAATATCAGTGAAAAACCTCGGGTTGCCTCCCGAGCAGCGCTAAGTTTCGCGTCTTCAGCCAGACCGTGCCACCCCCATTTATGGTGGCTCAAAGAATCGGTTCCTATCACCTCCCCCACTGTAGCTTGTCTTTGGGCAAAATGCATCTGTCTCATTTTGACTCGGTGGGTAATCAAATATGCTCCTGCTTGAACCCATAGGTGTTTCTTCACAGTCCGGTGGATGTTTTTTTCTCATTCGTGGTAACACCTTTTCACTAAACCCGTTATCCTTCGCCACAACAAAATCATAACTAATCATCTTAGTCTGAACATCAAATGACAACTTACGGTTCCTTTCGGTCATGGTAATAATTCCTTCTCTACAATCAATTTGAGCATTTGCCGTATAGAGAAACGGTCGACCTAAAATCACCCTTTGTTGTGATGCCATGTTGGTAGAAGCATAGTCCAAAACTAGAAAATCCACCGGGTATTCAAATTCTCCCAACTGAATCTTAACATTCCTTACCATTCCTCGTGGACGCCTCCAACTTCCATCCGCCAAGCTCACCATGGTGTCTATACCTTCAAGTGGACCAAAGTCGTACATATCGTATAAATCACTTGGTAGCACACTCATGCTTGCCCCGTAGTCCAACAATGCGTGAGGGATTTTTAATTTTCCCACACGGATAGGCACGATTGGCGCTTCACACTCTTTATCATTCTCAACTTCGGCATCTTTTTCCAAACCTGCATTCACTTGACAAGAAGATGTTAGACATTTTTCATTAAATTTAGTATTTGGGACGGTGCTTACCACATTGATGTTAATGCTTTTTATGTTCTTGGGATTTGGCACCGTATCACTCGGTAGCTGGCCTTTTGCTTTCTTTAACATCGCCACGTCACTTGCAAGTTGACCCATTTGAGTAGTCAACGATTGGATGCTTTTGTCACGAACCTCGTCCTTTTGCATCCGAACCTCATCACGTTGGTTCATTCGTTGCATCTCCATTTGCATCGCCTTCAACATCTCCATCATCTCATTTCCACCCGAAGAACTTTGACCCGTTTGATATTGCCTTTGAAATCCTTGGTTTCCTTGAAAATTCGGGTTGGCTTGATTTGAAGAGTTCCCATACCGAAAATTCGGGTGGTTCCTCAATCCGGGGTGGTAGGTATTAGAATTCATGTTGTTGTAATTTCTACCACCCACTCCTTGACCTTGACCTTGAATCGCATGCACCTCTTCATATTGCCCTTCCACCATTCCTTGGCAATTTGCAGCCGCATGACCTATCTCATTACACAAAGCACAAACATCATAAATTTGGTTAGTGGTTTGAACATTACCATCATCTATGGCGTGCACTTGTGGTCGGTTAGTGGTCGGTCGGGCTCTTCTTGAAGCTTGGGCTTTCCTTTTTGATGTAGTTGCCATACTCTCCAAAAACTCCCAATCTTCATTCTCATAATTCGTTCCAAATGTCCCTCCGGTGATAGACATTAAATCCCGTGCATCTTCGGCACTTAACCCCTCATGAAAAGCGTTCATTAACTCCCATAACTCAATCCCATGATGAGGGCAGTTTTTAATCATCATGTTAAAACGCTCAAACGCCTCATGGAACATCTCACCGTGTTGTTGTTGAAAGCTTCTCAACCCCTTTCGCGCATCATTAGTCTTTTGGGCGGTGTAGAATTCATCCAAAAAGGTTTGTTGCATCTCCCCCCATGTATAAATTGATGCCGAAGGCAAAGTGTAGAACCACTTCTTTGCCTTATCCTCCAAAGAAAACTGAAATAAGACTAACTTGACTTCATCGGCCGAAAAACCTTGACTCCCAAAAGTGTTGCAAATTGAGTCATAGGCCTCTAGATGAAAGTACGGCTCCTCCGTTGCTAACCCTTTATACTTCGGTAAACTTTGCAACGAGTTTGTTCTTACTTCAAAAGTTCTCCCTTGGTTGTTGTGAGGGATAACCACCGGTGAGGGGTTTTGAGTAATGATTGGCCTGAAGTGTGCCTCTATTCCCCTTGCTTGTTCTCTAAGATGTCTTCGTGGCACACCATACCTACCTCTCGGAATAATCGGCCCATTCGGTCTTGGTACTTGCCCTTGTGGTGCGATCGGTTGTTGAAACTGTTGTGGTCGCATCGGTGGGCGCTGAGGCGGTCTTTGAAATGGTTGTTGGTGTACATGTTGTGGCCGGACCTGTTGCAATGGAATCGGTTGTGGCATTGGTGGCCCTTGTGGTCTTGGCCGAATGTGTTGTGGTATAAGTTGTTGATGTTGAATTCCACCAACACTCGCCATCCCTTGAGATTGACTCTGAACATACCCAAAATCCCCTTGATCACCATAATCTCCATAACCATACCCATCATCTTCATACCCCTCAAAGTCTTCAAATCCTTCATCATACCCATCTCCTTGAATTCCCGATGATTGCCCAAATGGAATAGTCGAGTATTGGAAACCCGATTGATTTGGTGGTCGATACGGTGTAGCATGGACAATAGACGAAATTGGTGCCATAGTATGGCCCGAATATGATGGACCCGCACCCGGGAAAAAATGGGATAATGGTGGTATAGTAGTGGAAGGGTTAAAGGTTACGGTTGGTTCTTCTTGGGTAGTAATGGGTTGTGTGGTGTTGGTTGGTGTAACCTGTTGAGGTATGGTGGGTTCGGTAGTATTTGGTGGAATGGTAGTGTTAGGTGAAGGTTGAGTGGATGTTGGTATGAATGATGAGGTAAATTCACCCGTAGTGGGTGGTGGTGGTGGTGGATCCATGTATCGAATTGGTGTAACTGGTGTTGTTGGTGAACTATTGATTGTATTTTCCCTTAGCAAAATTCTGTTTGCTCGCAAAGTTCGCTCAATTTCCGGATCAAACGCCAATGGTGATAGCTTGTGAGAGCTCCTAGTACGCATGCACCTGTAAATACCTGCACACTAACACACCCCGCGTAAACCAGAAAAATAACAAACTTAAAACACAAACAAAAAATTAACACACGTTGCGCACTACTCCCCGGCAACGGCGCCAAAATTTGACGTGATGTCGTGGTTCACGCAAATTTAATCCCTAAACAACTGTAGTTAGCGGTAGTAGGGTATCGAACTCAGGGAGTATGTGGAAAATGTGTTGATTGTGTAGCTTTGTATTTATACTAAAATTAAACTAACTTGTAGAAAATTAAAATTCAAGATTGTGGATTGTTGTTTTGGAAAACTAAATTAAAAACTAATTCAAATCAAAGTAGGTTGTAAACAATTAGGAGAGAACAGCGATCACCCTAGGATTCAGTTTCTTCGAACAGTTGTGTGCAATTTCACTAGAAAGAGTTACATAGACATAACTCGTGTATGTGTGATTGAAGTGATAAAAGGGAACAAAGTACTCGGATTAGATAATGCGAGGTTGTTTCCCGATGACCTATTAACCAATAACCAACCCTAACCCTTCCCGTGATATCTCGGTTGCCAACGGCACCAAGAACGTACGATCAAGACTAGAAATTGTGATATAGATTAACGCATTACAAACAATCAAACATACACCATGACATTCAAGCAACGCAAAATATCATTCTAGAAATGCAGAAATTAACACACAAAAGTCTTAGAAACATTCACCTAGGATGATCACCGAAGAGTTTAGCCGGACATGGCTCGGTGAATCATCATCAACATTAATCTAGTGTTCATACGAATTAAAAACACAAACCGAATGTTTAGAATTGTTCACAAAGCAAGCAAGTACTCCAAATTCGCTCCCAAAGTCTCCAAGAACCGTCAATGATGAGATAATGTGAAAAGACACCCCCAAAACTGACTTAATGGGGCAGTTACAAAGAATTCCGCAGACACCACCGTAAATTACGGCTCCACCGTAATTTACGGTGGACATGAAATGTTTACGGCCCAAATAGACTGAGTTACGGTGCAATATGATGGGATTCAGGTCCACCGTAATTTACGGTGAGACCGTAAATTACGGTGCCAACTCCAACGACCAATTAACTATCCAACATGTGCCATGAATGTTGATGATGATGATGTCTTTCAGATGTCGTCCACTGTATGCGTGTATATATGTGCCGCCCCTATCAAGCCAGCCGCCCAAAATGCCCAATGATGGTGTTGTCTTGTGTTAATGATGGATGTTGACCGAAATTCAGACCCTTCGATGTGTGTATATCCATGTGCGGCCCACTCAAAAAAATATCCAAAACACATGTGATGTTGATGATGAGATGATCATGTGATGTCTTTTTAATGAAACCTCAAAGTATAAAAAGTTGTATGCATCTCCTCTTCACACATGACCACCCATTTCAATCCCTCCAAGAATCAATTATAATAATGAGTATGCAATTAATGTTGACTTCTTCTCAATTCTTTAGGATTCTTGTGATAACATATGATAATGATGATGGAAATAATTAACCAAAATTGTGTTATGCTGCCACAATCTCGTCCCTCACTATGCATCTTGTTTTTTTTTTCTTTAAACGTGTTACCTTCCTCGAATTAAGCAATTCCTGCACAAACCACCATTTCTCATAGTTATCTTATTCGACGCATATAACCGTGTAAAATATGGGATATGCACGTATTTAGCTCATTTAAGGGTTGTCCTACGGACCACCCGTCAGTACCATGGTTCAGCTCGTTGTCAAATTACCTCTATATAATGTCAAACAATCAGAACAGCCAAGTGTTAAATGAACAGGCCAACCAGGTCAGAATGCTGACCGATCGACCAGGCCAGCCGATCGGCTAGCACATGGCCCCACACTTTGACAAATTTCATGAAGTCTAGTATTGAACGAAGTGCTGTTCGATCGAACTACGGGTTGGGTTGAATTACTCTTTGGATCATGAGATACTATGCTTCAACACTTAATCGATTTTCAACTCGTTCGATGTATTGGAGTGCCACCGGATCGAACATGCTGTTCGATCAGGTGACTTCCTGCTGAGGACTCACTACTGAAGTGTCACCGATCGGTTAGGTCGGCCGATCGATCAGACCGTTCGATCGATCGACCTGAAGGGTAAGAACACTTCAATGTTCTCAAATACTACAACGAAAACTTCAAAAGGACAAGCCATCATACACAAACACATCCTACTCAAAGGAAGAAACAATCCACTTGAACAGTCCAACCGATCGAGCCTGCCGGCCGGTCGAACAGGTTGTCTGAACGGGCTGTCCAACCGATCGAGCCTACCGGCCGATCGAACAGACTGTCCAAACGGACTGTCCAACCGAACGAACAACCCGTTCGATCGAACCTACAGTTCGATCGACCAGGTTGTTCGACCCATTATCACTTGTTGCCAATTAACGCGTTACTCATCGTTATGCTATCGAACTATTCAGGCTAACCCTACTCTCAAGCGCTCCCTTCAATCCATCAATCAATCGCTGTGAGTATACTCGAACCCTTTTTGCTTTAACACTTTTGGGTGTTACATAGGTTACTTATCTAAAATCACAATCGAACACACTACTCAATTATTTAAATGCTAACCGTTCTGCATGTATTACGTGACTAAATGAATGCTTGTTGTTATGTTTACACGTGGAATGCTGTCTACATGCCTTAACGACGTAATACTATAGTTTGGACTCAGCACCTGTTCACACGGGGTTGTTAAGGACAATTACTTGCATGGATTACGGTGGTATCATGTATTGCGAACTGTCTCGGACAGTCAACCCGCAGTCATTGGTATCGATAGATCCATGTCGATAATTAACATGCTTCTTTTCCTCTGTGTACGTGCTGGTTATGCGTAAACTATTTCGAACTCTATATGCTATTATCAAACTTGTATGCTCACCTTTACATTTTATGTATTGACTTTATTTTAACGTATGTGGCAGGCAATTAGGATGCTTATCTGCTAGGAAGGCAAGCTTAGAATAAGCGTCTAGAGCATAGTTGTCTGTAGATCTTGCAGATCGAGTCTCTAGAAGCAATTAAACAATTTTCATATTTATATTTATATTTAAATCTGAGTTGTCGGAACAGAATATTTGACTAGTTGTTATCTGTAATAATTTGTTTTACTATTTGGGATATGGTATGGGACGTATTAATTAAACTAAATAGTAATGATAGTTGTTGTGGAAACTTCTGGACAATCTGTTTCGCTCAGTGCCATGCCCCGATGATTCCGCCTTCGGTTGGGTGTGACAAAGCAGATTGAATTTGGTAAGGTAATGAAACCATTATTATTTAATTAAGGTACAACCACTTAAGCATAACTTATAACCTATATTTGATTAAGGTACGGCCATTTAAGCACATCATACAACCAAATATGCACACAAATATTTCAAATTAATAGTATATAAATATGCATCTCCGTTGCCGTGGGCAATTTTGTTTTTTGGGCGCACGTTACGTAGCGGGTTTCACATTATTTATGTTTTTAAAATAATACATTACAAAATGTATTATAACTATTTAAACTAAAAAAAGAGTTTATGTTGTCACTTTCAAATATAAGAACAGAGATATGTTTATTACAAAGAATTATAGCATATACCGAGTTTGCGTGACCTTCTAAATCATTTATTTAAAACACTATTGAAGACTTAAAACCAGTTTATCCGACCTGGTCAGAGCAGAGCTTCAGATGACCTAGCAAGAACCTGCAAGATCACAAGGAAGAAAGCACACCGTTAGCCTGGTCCCAGGGAGGGGGGCCTCTCTGTGACCAAGATCGGGCGTGAGAATAAGAGTTTGATAGGAGGGAATAAGTCAGGGAGAGAGAGGGAGAGTTTAGAGAGAGAAAGTAACGATTACCATTTGCTGGAAGCCTTGGCGGGGTATTTATAGTTTTTGGGTATGCTGACGTAGCGAGTTAGTTAGAGTCGGACCAGTCACTGTCATGGTAGTTAAAATTGTGGGTCCCAGTTAGTTTTGGCGTACCAATGTGTTTCATCGTTCTATCTACAGTATTAGATGTGGTCTGGTCCCTTAAGTCAAGGGGTTCGGTCTTATGTTTGTTGGTTATTCGGTCCGACCAAGGACGTATCCTCCTCAAGTCCCCCTAGTTCGTGGCGTTTGTTCCGCAAAAGCTTCGAAATAAATGGCGAAGTTTTGGTGATTCGGGGCCTTTATTTGCCGCTAGTTTCGTTGCTTTTTGAATTTTGAATCTAGGCGGTGACTTTTGTTATATAACCGACGGTTACTTTATTTTTTCCTTACCTGACGTGACGCTTGACTTGTGTTAGTTTACGTGAGGTGTCGATTCCTTATTGGAGGCCCTATGGCGGTGGGGAAAAACCCTTTATATATAAAGAAAAAATCACTTTTCTTTTTTCACTTTTTACCTGTGTTAGTCTTCTTCTTCTCCCTTTTCTTTTTTCTAAGCCGGGGACTCCATTCAGGTTAGTTTCTTCCTTCTAATATGGCAAACAAAAGCAATTTGTCCGGTTGCTTCAATATTCTGAATAAAAATGGTTTGAAGTGGTATGTAGACCAATACGCTATTCCTGCTTCCTTACACCTTGTTCTTCCCGAAAAGAATACGCCTGTGTACCCTTTCGTTCCGGGGAAGATAGGTGTTTATACGCGTATGTTCGACTACTGCAACTATCGTCTCCCTTTGACGAAGTTCTTGGTTGAGGTCCTTTTATTTCATGAGGTCCATCTTAGTCAAGTAAACCCTTTTGGCCTTGCCAAGGTGTGTCACTTTGAGTTAGCTTGTCGTGGTTTAGATTCCAACCTGGATTTGAATGTGTTCCGGGCTTTTTATAAACTGAACCGTTCCGGTAACTGGTATACTTTTGAGGTTAGAAACAAGAATGTCTGCTGCTATTCATGGATTACTTCCAGCCTCAAGGATTGGAAGCACCGTTTTTTCTTGGTCGACGACCGGTGCGTTCCGCCCCGAGATGTCGTGGAGACTGAAAAGGTCACGACTTCCGGATCCTCTTCCCAAGGATTTTGAGTTCAATAGGAATTTGTATTCTACTTTAATCAAGGAAGCCGGACGTGTTCAGAAGTATCCGGAACACATTCTCGTTATGGGACGGATTAGCACGATCTGGGCCGAACCGGAATGGTACCCTACCCTTAGATGGAATAAAGAGGGTTAGTTTCGTTTCAAAACTGGAGACAGTGTTCTTCGTATTATTCACTTACTTCATTTACTTCTCTTTCCTTATCCTTTCTCTTCTTTATATATATATATATATATATATATATATATATATATATATATATATATATATATATATATATATATATATATATATATATATATATATAGGGTAGGGATCCTAAGAGAAGTCCACCCTATATGAGAAACTTGAGAAGCATTCTGGACCACACATTTTTCTAAGCCTTTCGTAATATACACATATGTATAGTTTAAAATTGACTATATACATATATGTATATTGAGTTATACACATATGTATATAGTCAATTTTAAACTATACATATGTGTATATTACGAAAGGCTTAGAAAAATGTGTGGTCCAGAATGCTTCTCAAGTTTCTCAACTAGCCTATCACTTCTCACATGATCCTTTTCCTATATATATATATATATATATATATATATATATACACATATATATATATGTATGTATGTTTATGCTTTGATTGTACGAGCTTATGAATAGCATCGTTTGTTTGCCTTATGCAGTTATGGGTTTAAAAGATGCTTTAAGGTTGAAATCCTTTGATTCCACCGAATTGGACGTTCGAGCCACCAAGACGCCGAAGGGAGATCCACCGTATCTGAGCATAGTACAAGAAAATCTTTATCACATTAGAGAGTCGGGGGCTCCGGTCAATCAAGGAGGCTCAGCCGGACAGGGGGGCTCGGGCTCGGCTCCTTCAGTACAGACGGTGAATGTTGCGCCTGTTCAATCGGCTGCGGTGGCTGGTGGTGAAAGGGGAAAGGAAAAAGTTTCTCATGAAGTGAAGGGGTCCGATTCGAAGGTGGTATTATACGGTTCGGTACACCTTTCTGTTGAGGATGAAGGGGTGCATGCTGAAGAGGAAGAAGAAGGTGATGATGAAGGTGGCGAAGCGCAACCTCAGGTTAGCTTGAAAAGAAGACGAAATACTTCTTCTAAACCCGATCCGAATTAGAAGATACTGAAGAAGAAAAAGTTGGATTTTCACACAATCACATTGGATGACGACGAGGTCGATCAGGTTACCGGATTTTCTACTGCCGGGGGTTTATTGGAGAACCTAGATGCTCATCTTCATGGCAGCAGGACTCCAAGGGATCGTCCGGTTACTCTTCCAACGAGCCCATTATCTTTTGGGGGGGGGGGCACTACCAAAGTCATTGAAGATATCCACATGCCCGATCCTCTATCTTTCAAGAAAATCGAACCTTCTCCTTCGGGTAAGCCTACGACAAGGGTTGCTTCTAATGTCTCAAGGCCGAGCCCCCAACCAATTGATGGTGGGGACAGCGCCTTTTCCCCCCCTTTATGGTACGAAACTGAGGCTGTTTTCTTATGCTGGGAGCTTGGTTCGAGTGATGCACTGGACCTGGATTCTGCTCGTGCTTTGGAGAAATATGTCCCTGAGTGGTTGTTGGCGAACAAAGATAGGATTGTGGATACCTTGTCGGCAAAGATGGCATTATTTCATCTTGGAACTCCAGCAGAGCATGCGCATTACCAGAAGATGAGCGGTCCAGAGCTTGGGAATGCCCTGATGCTGAATCAAGCCCAATCGAATTCTCTAGTGATGGAGACTTACAAATGTTGGATCGAGTCAGAATCGAGTTGTCGTAAGTTCGAGCGTGAAATCGCTAATTTGAAGAGCGAGGATATTGTTCGATCGAAAACCAAGCAGAAGCTTTCGTCTCTCCGAACTCAGGTGGATCGTCTGAAAGAGCAGGTCTTGGAGGCGAAAGAAGTTAACAAATCTTCACAGGCTTCGGCTGCGGCCGCCTATGAAGTTCGAGACAAGGCTCTTCAGGACCTGGAAGCTTTCACACTGAAGTTTGGTGATTTGGAGAAAAACCTATCTGATGCAGAAAAAAGAAGCAAAGCCAAGTTAAAGGAGATGCAGACGTCCTACGACCAACTTCTAGCCGATCATCACCGCCTGATGAGTGGTACGTTCGTAATTTATTCTTCATTGTTTTCTATTTTTACTCCTTCGTTGACCCGTTATCTTTTTGTTAGATAAATCCGAGCTTGAAAGGGCTCGTGACAAGGCTGTCCCGTCCCATCGAGAAACGATTGATGAAGCAAAAGAGATGTTGACTCGTTGTGATAGTGAGATGGTCGAACTGTACGCTCAGGTGTCGGAGCTTATGCTTACCAAGCAATGGTTCTTGACGGATGGGGTTGCTTGGGTGATCAAGTTGGTTCATCAGAGCCCTGAGCTGGAGAAGGTTGTTGCCGACTTGGTTAATAGCGTTAATGCAGTTGGAGTGAATGAGGGGATTAAACAAGTCTTTAAAGCCGCCCTGGACTCGGTTCGTTCTACCGAAGAAGTTCATGGGTATGACGAGGGGGCTAAGGACGTGTTAGATGCTGCAATAAAGGCCTTTGACAACTTTCATATCTCTGTTCTCGGCAAAGTTGCAGATTTAGTAGACAAGCCCTTGTCCATCATTAAACAGAAAAGTGAGCTCCCCATCGTGAAAGAAGATTATGAAACTCGATGTTTGGTTTTTATAATCGTACAACATCTTACTTTTATTGTGGCATGTAATCGTACAATTTAAACTGTTTCATTTTGGCATGTAACCGTTCAACTTAACTTTCCGTTTATAGCTTTGATGGGCATGTTTCTTTAACTTTGTATGAAATCATATTTTTGATGAAAAATATTCATTCCTGGCTACTTAGTTTTTAGTTTGCGTCCAAACTTTTACTGTTCGGCCAGGTTTTCGCTCGGTCATCTTAGGTGACCGGGTCGTAGCAAGAAGTTTCTTGTGGTTGACTTCTTTTGTTTGATAGGTTTCTTTTTTTTTCTATAGCCGGATCGTATCAGATACGGGCTTTCTGCTTAATAGATTTTGTTGTTTTTTGGAACTATTTAAGCCTTCTCGATCGGCGTGAGGCATGGGTCGAGGCCCGTTTGTGCACATTCTGATATTGTTCGAACTTGTACATATGCTACGCTTTATACTTATAAAAATCCAGATCCCTTTATTTATCAATTTACTTAACTAAAGTTCCGGGGCATTACCCTCCCGGTTTACAAGGGAAATGGAAATGTTTTCGGGGCATTACCCTCCCGATTCGTACATGAAATAGGAAATACTAAAAAGTAAAAAATAGCAATCGTTTTTTGCCCGTAACGGGTTGCCGTCTACATGAGCCACTTCTTTAAATGAACCCCGTTCCACGTCCTGGGTACGGAGGTTCCATCGATCTTTTCCAGCACGTAGGAGCCCTTATCGCTTGTTTCCTTTATGCGGTACGGCCCTTCCCACTTTGGGGTTAGCTTCCCAGGAGCTTCGACGCGACTGGCGTCGTTGCTTCGGAGCCAAGTCTCCGACCTTAAACTTATAAAGCTTGGCACGGTTTATAAAGCTTGGCACGGTTTATCTGCCCATCCTTTGCCCTCGTAACCAAGTCTTCTTTTTATCCCATCGATAATCTGTCGGTTTATCTGCTCGACCTGCCCGTTCCCCTGAGGGTGAGCGACCGAGGAGAAGACTTGGTTAATCTTCAAGTTTTTGCACCAACGCTTGAATGGATTCTCCGCAAATTGTTTTGCATTATCGCTCACTATCTAGAGCGTAAGACCGAAACGACACACGATCTGCTCCCAAAAGAATCTTGTTACATTATAGCCAGAGATGACTGTGAATGGTTGGGCTTCCACCCACTTGGTGAAATAATCTACCGCCACTAGCAAATACTGGGCACTTCCGCTCGACCGTGGGAAGGGTCCGACTATGTCGACGCCCCACTTTTGAAAGGGCCATTCGGCGGTTACCGAGATCATCTCATTCTTCGCTCGGAGGCTTACTGGTGTGTGCTTTTGGCATTCATCACATTGCTGGAGTTCTTTAACTGCACTCTCGTGCATCCCGGGCTAATAATATCTAGCGTTTTTCACCTTCGTTACAATCATTTTTGGCCCGACGTGGATCCCACAAATGCCGTAGTGTACTTCTCTGATGATATAGCTGGTCTGCTCCGGATCAAGGCATTTTATCAGTGGTCCAAGGAAACCCCCTTCCTGCATCTGATACTACAGAGAGTTGATTTGGATCTTTCTCGCCTCTGCTTTATCAACTGGGAGAACGTCGTGCACCAGGTAATTGATTATAGGTGTCATCCATGTCTGTGACGGAGCTTCTACTTGCATAACGTGGGGAGTAGCAATTGAAGGTGTGGTTAGCACTTCCACTCTTACCTCTTTGGCCTGATGACTGAATGATACGGATGCCAACTTGCTCAATGCGTCAGCCTTTTTGTTTTTGCTACGGGGAATGTGTTCAATTTTACATGAATCGAACAATGCCATAGCTTGCTTTACTTGCTCCAGATACTCAATCATGTTGACTTCCCTTGCTTCATATTCTCCGTTCACTTGATTCGCTACGAGCAATGAATCTACACGGGCCACCAAATTCCTTGCTCCGACTTTGGCTGCCAAACGTAAGCCAGCTAACAGGGCCTCATATTCAGCTTCGTTATTAGAACTCTTGAATTCTAATCGGAGCGCATACGTCATATCCGTTCCTTCCGGATCAGTGAGAATTAAACCTGCTTTAGCCCCTTCAGCATTCGAGGCCCCGTCTGTATACTAAGACCAGGGCTTGTCTGGAGCTTTCTCTGTTTCTTCTACTTCTTTGTCCTCCGGCATCTCTACTAGGAAATCAGCTATCACATGCCCTTTTAACGGGCCTTTTGTTCTGAAGGTGATGTTGAACGCGCCCAACTCGATCGCCCATTTAGCCATGCGACCTGAGACTTCGGGTCGCCGGAGAATATGCTGAATTCTTTGATCCGTTCGAACCTCAATTGGATGAGCCTGAAAGTATCGACGAAGTCTTCGTGAGGCGTGGACTAATGCCAAAGCTAGCTTTTCCAAGTTTGAGTATCTCGTTTCATAATCTTTCAATGTTCGGCTCACGTAGTAGATGGGGATTTGTGCTCCAACTCGGTGGGCGACTAGCACTGCACTTACGGCACCACGTGATGCGGCTAATTAGACCGTTAGTACCTCGTCTTTTTCTGTACGGTGAGGGTTGGCAAGGTGCCCGGATAGACATTGAGCTCTTTAAAGGCTCGCGCAGCCTCTTCGGTCCATTTAAACTCCAATCTGAAACTTTTTCTAAGCACGTCTATGAACGGGAGAGATTTATCTGCGGCTTTTGACAAAAATCGATGGAGAGCGGCTAACCGTCCGTTTAAGGACTGGATTTCTTTTACTGACATTGGAGGCCTCATGGTGAGGACAGCATCAATTTTATCAGGGTTGGCTCGCAGACCCTTTGATCCCACCATGACTCCCAGGAACTTTCCTTCTTCTACCCCGAACGTACATTTTTTAGGGTTTAACTTCATATTGATGCTTCAGAGTCGGGTGAATGTTTCAAGTATATCCTTCAACACGGCTGCTTCATCGTGACTCTTGATTACGATATCATCAACATATACTTCTAAATTTCGCTCGATCTGGTCCTTGAAAGCTTTGTTCATCAAATGCTGGTATGTAGCACCGGCGTTTTTTAAACCAAAAGGCATCTTGGTAAAGTAGTAAACTCCTTCATTAGTAACAAAGGCTGTCTTATCCTCATCTTCAACTGCCATTAGAATCTGGTGGTATCCCTTATAAGCGTCTAGGAAACATTTCAGCCGGAATGTGGCGACGGAGTCAATTTTTTCGTCAATCTCCGGTAATGGAAAACAATCTTTTGGGCACGCATCATTCAGATCGGTGAAATCGATACACATTCTCCACGTGTTGTCTTTTTTCGTACCATGACTGGGTTCGACACCCATGTTTGGTATCGGACTTCCCGAATAATTCCAGCATCTAGAAGACTCTTCACATCTTTGGCGATTGCCTTGGCTCGGTCCGGTGCCATATGCCTTTTCCTTTGCGCTATTGGCTTGATTGATTCCTTTACGTTCAGATGGTGTTGTGCCATAGACCTAGGAACCCCTTGCATATCGGAGTGCTTCCATGTAAAAACATCAATCGAGTTGCTCAACAATTCCCATAGAAGTTTCTTCGTTCGCTTTGGGAGTTGAGCACCGATGGCCACTTGTTGTTCTGGAAAATCTGGGTTTATCGCCCAAAATTCCGTAGGTACTTCAGATTGCTCTGAGAGCTCGTAACTCCGGTCGCCCGAGCATTATGTTATGCGACGAATGAGTACCAACAACCAAAAAGGTTAGATGAATGGTTCTGCTTTTGTCATTATCTTTAAATGTGGCCGGAAGGGTAATCTGCCCTATCGGACGAACCACTTCTCCCGAGAAACTTATTAGAGGGGTGGACACCTCGATCAATCTCTTCTTTGTTTGGGGGTTCAGCTGCTGAAAACATTGTAAGTACATTATCTCAAAGGCGCTTCCTCCGTCTACATAGATTCGTCGGACCAAGTGTCCTGCGACTATGGACGATATCGTGATTGGTCCGTCTCAAGCATTTTCCGGATCGATCGAGGGAAAGTACGTTGGTTGGTGCATCCAAGCTGCCATGTGTTGGTTCGACCATTTTTTCCCTCTTGGTTCAGTAGACCGAATCATATCGATTCCAGCCTCGGTGTTCGGATTATCAATCACTGCTGCAGACTTCTTTCCATCTTTTACTTCTTTTATGAGATGGGAGAGTTTTCCGGATCGTACGGCCTTCTCTATCTCTTGTTTTAGCGCCCAACATTCGTCAGTCGTATGCTCCTTGTCTCGGTGATACTCACAATACTTCTTGGAGTGCTTATCCTAGGTAGGCCGCTGCTTTGATGGTGTAGGAAACCGGGTGGTTTCCGTACTAAGGATCTCGTTCGGTGATTTAGTCAGTTCAGAGAAAGTATTAAAATGTACGTTTCCGGTTCGAAAACTGTTTCGATCAAACTTCTGGTACGGCCCACGACTTCTATTCCAATTGCTGTTTCTATCCTTCGGTGGTGACGAGTTCCATTTCCATGACGTGGCTCGAGCCTTGGCATTCCTTGCTGCTGCTTCGTTTGGTTGACCGCAAGCACTCTTTCCTCGGACAAAGGCTCGAGCTCGTTCCATAAGTGTCTCCATGGTTTTTGGGAGATCTTCGTGGAGCTTTTCTACGAGCTGATTGTTCCGAACTCCATGACAAAATCCGGAAACTCGGAGCTGGTCAACTGCTCCGCTTATCTGCATGCTCTCTCGATTGAAACGATCGATGAAGTCTTCTATGGATTCTCCGTCGCGGCATTTTATATGGTAGACCTCGGTAATGTCTTTCTTGCAGCATTGCTGTTGGCAGAAGTTTTGCAAAAAAATACGCCGGAAGTCTTCAAAGTGATCAATCGATCCTTCTGGCAACCCATCGAACCATACCTTTGCCGATCCAGTGAGAATTTGGGCGAACATGTGACACCAAGCCGGCATGGGCCATTGTTCGACCTTAGTCGCTCCGGCGAAAGCGAACATGTGGTCGTCCGGGTCGGACGTACCATCGTAGAACTTTAGCGTTGGGGGCATCTTCAATTTTGCCAGGAGTGGGGCATTAACAATCCTTAACGTGAACTTCGAATGAGAAGTCATAGACGTAGGATGATACAACATGATCAGCTCCTGATCCTGAGGGTTTAAACCCATAGATCCCTGGCGAAACAGGTCATTGAGACCGTTATTCATCGGAGCGCTCGTAAACGAGGAAAATTGTGCAACACATGTTATAGGAGTGGAGATTATAGGACTTACCATAGATCCAGAGGTGAAAGCTCCGACGGAGACGGGATTAGCCCCTGGATAAACACTGATGAACAAGTTCGTGCGGAGGCTCTGCAACATTTCTTCTCACTGGTGCTGCTGCTATAACTGTCGTAGCAAGTCCGCACTCCGTAGGAGGAAAGCGTTGTCGAAGCTAGGCAATGGCGTAACGACTGGAGCGGTAACTGATAGCGTGGTGACAGAGCTTGCTATCACAGAACTTGTAGGTGGAGGTACTATCGCCGATCCTGCTTGGATCGCTGTAGTGGCAACTGCTGTAGGGACAACTGTTAGAGGTGCAACACTTCCTTCCCAGATGTCACTATAGGACGGGAAAGTGTTTGTGGAAACTGTTATTGTTGATTCTGCCATAATTTCGAATGAACAGAATTAATACGGCGAGTTGTGTGAATTCGAGGGGATGGCGCCACTGAAGACTCAAAACCAGTTTGTCCGACCTGGTCAGAGCAGAGCTTCAGATGACCTAGCAAGAACCTGCAAGATCACAAGGAAGAAAGCACACCGTTAGCCTCGTCACAGGGAGGGGGGCCTCTCTGTGACCAAGCTCGGGCATGAGAATAAGAGTTTGATAGGATGGAAAAAGTCAGGGAGAGAGAGGGAGAGTTTAGAGAGAGAAAGTAATGATTACTGTTTGTTGGAAGCCTTGGCGGGGTATTTATAGTTTTTGGGTATGTTGACGTTGCGAGTTAGTTAGAGTCCGACCAGTCACTGTCATGGTAGTTAAAACTGTGGGTCCCAGTTAGTTTTGGCGTACCAATGTGTTTCGCCGTTCTATCTACGGTATTAGATGCGGTCCGGTCCCTTAAGTCAAGGGGTTCGGTCTTATGTTTGTTGGTCATTCGGCCCGACCAAGGACGTATCCTCATCAACTATAAAACTATATCAGGACTCATGTAATATAATATATCTGTAATGCTACATACACTAATGATTCATTAAACTTTTTGACAAAAGGTAGTTTTTTCATCCCACCTCAAGGGTCGAAGCATGAGGTACAGTTAACGAGTCTGTTGGCGGCCTGCTATTTCTTCTCAAGAGCATAAAACCATCCATTTGTTGAAAAGAAGTTAAGATTATGAGTGTAATAATATAACACTTGTTAATTAATTAATAACAAAAATCTATCTCCTATAATAAAAGAAACTAATTTTTGAACCCGTGTCATTCATTGAAGAGATTCTCAAATCTATATTTATCTTATATTAAATAAAAAAATAATAAATTAATATTAAATCTTATGATACTTTAATAAAATATTATCCTTAAATCTAAATTGTTAATTTAATATATTTTAAAACAAATACCTCTCTTTCCTACTTATCTTATATTAAATATATAAATAATAAATTAACATTAAATATTAGGGGAATTGGCCTGTAATAATCCCACCTAGACCTTATTGGCCATTAATAATCCCATCTCAGAATATTCCCCACACCAGTCCCACCTTTCACCTATTTTTCCTACAATGGTCCCCCGTTAAAAAAACTTAACGGAGTTAAGCTTTTTTCCAAACTACAAACAGATTTTTTAGGGCTTTTGATCAGGACGAGGATACGAGTCCATTGATGTAAAACTTACTTCGAAATGGTGCTCCAAGTGACTTGATTTTGGTTAATTGGAAATTTAAACACCCGAATTGAAGCGTTGCTTTCATCGTTTGGAGCACTGTTTCGATGCAAGTTTTACATCAATGGACTCGTATCGTCGTTCTAATCAAAAGCCCTAAAAAATATGTTTGTAATTTGGAAAAAAGCTTAACTCCGTTAAGTTTTTTTAACGGGGGACCATTGTAGGAAAAATATGTGAAAGGTGGGACTGGTGGGGGGAATATTCTGAGGTGGGATTATTAATGGCCAATAAGGTCTAGGTGGGATTATTACAGGCCAATTTCCCTAAATATTATCCTAATTTATTAAAAATAAAACTTTTTTGTTATTTAGTATACAAAATTATATTTATTCAACTTGTGTAAGACGCGGGGTTTTAAAAATACAACTTTTTTTATTATTTACTATACAAAGATACATTTATGATTTAAATAACCCGTGTAATATAAAAAGTTTTTAAAAATATTACTTTTTATCATTTGCTATGTAAAATTAGATTTATTCAACAAGTGTAATACACGTGGTTTTAAGGATATAATTTTTTTTTATTATTTGGTAGATTTTTCAACCTGACTATACATGAGTTTTTTAAAGATACATTGTTTTTAGTATTTAATATAAAAAATTACATTTATTTAATCTGTGTAATACACATGGTTTTTAAATATATAATTTTTTATTATTTGATATATAAAATTACATTTATTTAACTCGTACAATATACGTGATTCAAAAAGATATAACTTTTTATAATTTAATATATAAAATTACATTTATTCAACCCGTGTAATACACGGGGTTCTAAGCTAGTTATAATAATAAAGAATAGTTCATGGGTAGGCCCAACTTGGTCCATCTTAACATCAAAGATACCCATTTTGACACATTACACAAACCACCAATTATAATACTCCTACCTGACTGACTGAAATTTTCTAGCATTGATTCAGTGTGCGGGTAAAGTTTTTCTAACAACAACGCCCCACGTATTTCTTTCCAAGAACCTAAAGATGTAGTAGTATCCAAGTATCACAATTAAAACTCAAATTTACTTTTTATTTTATTTTATAAAAGTCTGTAGAAGAAAAGGTGAGGAGGGTAGATATAAACTGAAGTTGCAACTTACCTTAGCAAGAATGTTATGGTTTGGGTCATAGATTCATGGTGCCACTTGGCCTGCTAGACAAAACCAAGCTTTGGCCGACTCCATTCAGTTCCACCAACAAAACAGTAGTCAAGGATTAAGAAACATTTCCTCTCATCATCCCATCTCTTCGCCTCTTGTGCTTCTCTAAAAATTGTAATCATTTCATTCAATCTATAATACGCAATACGATTTTCTTGATTCCACTCCATGATTTTTATTTTAAGAGATATCTGCAAGAATCAACAAAAACAATTAAACACACTTTAAACAACAAACACTACGAAACCCTAGATTCCTGATCCGCGCGAATGAAGATATTCCTGATTCGTGCGGACTGATTGATATTTGTTTGTGCGGACTAATTGATCTTGGTTTGTGCGGACAGACAATGTAGGTTCGTGCGAACTCGAGAAATCAAATCCACTAACACAACAAACCCTTGATCCGTGCGAGTTCAACAGAGTAATAACCATCTATTTTTCAAGGTTTTTCAGAAAACTTTTGATGATTTTGTTTAAATTTAGATCTAAAACTTTCAAGGGTTGTTTAAAAACTGATCTCGCATAACATGTTTAAAAATCAGCCGTTTTTTAACCGTGGATTCGTCGTGAATTTGTGTTTTAAACTTGAGAAAGATGAGTAGAAGAAGAATGAGTAGAAAATGATGAAATTCAGCTCTGCTCTGATTTTGCTTGCATCTTCTTGTTTCTTGTATCTTCAGTCCTTGCAATCAATCTCCTCCTCTGATACCACTTGTGAGAACGTGTTTGTATTGATTCTGATGCACTTAAATGTGCAATTGATTGCGTAGATCTCGTATCTTGTGCTTAATCTAAGTACTAGAGTACATTAGAACAAGAACAAGCTAATTATAATTGGTTTCTATTGATTGTATAGAATTATAAACCACGAAACCACTTTGACATAGTTTCCCCTCTCTAGCCAAAGTTTTCTCTAAAAGAAATGACAAGACTCCTATTAATATAAAGTCCATCCGCGCACACATGTATTCACGGACGCACAGGTTCGTGCGGACCTGCAGCTGCGGATCAAGTTGATCCGTGCGGATCAACAAGTGTTGATTCGTGCGGACCTAAAAACCCTAGTTATGCGCATGTTTTGTGCGGATGTACTTATCTTGAATGTCTAATTATTCTAAAACCATGTCTTATCTAACTAATTGACTAAAATACAATATTTTTGACGTTCAAGCACGTGATTAACGGAAATGTTAGACATAGTGCATTCACATAGCCAATGTATTTCGTGTGTGAGGATATCACTTTATCCATGCAAGCATGTTACTATTTCGTGTCTTATGAATAATGATGACATCATCATCATCATCATGTCATGATGATGATGTCACTCTCGTATCGTGTCGTTTCGTCACTTGCATATCGTATGCCGAGTTGAACCAAAGGAGGAACGCCGTCGACGACTTCGGTTGTGTCTTGAACAATCTCGAACGTCACTAGCGGCATCCACGCTAAGTGCATCAACACATTTGCCTTACAACTTTAGTCGCTCTTTTTCATTAAAAAAATATAAAGTTATCTTAAACAAGGTATATTGCCCAAATGAGGAAAAAAAAAAAACAACCTAATTGCATTTTTTGATTAAAAAAGTAAAAATATCTAAGATGAAGTTATTTTATTAGATTTGTTTTTGTTTAAAACGACAAACAAAATTGAATAAAAAATTGTGAAAAAACGACAAACAAAATTGAATAAAAATTTGTGCCTAATTATTTATCTTGCAAACGAAGTATTTGATCAAATGCGTTGAATTCTTGTTTTAGTCATAAACTTAAGATTATATAGTTTCTTCTTGTTAATAGAA